>NC_143037.1:8449166-8623333 GCF_057628025.1 Oncorhynchus mykiss | reverse complement strand
ACAGCTCGAGCTCAGTGAGGTTGGAATCAGAGCATTTGTGAACAGCAGTTTTCAGTTCTTTCCACAGATTCTCGATTGGATTCAGGTCTGGACTTTGACTTGCCCTATTTTTGTTTTTGAACCATTCCATTTTAGATTTTGCTTTATGTTTTCGATCATTGTCTTGTTGGAAGACAAATCTCCGTCCCAGTCTCAGGTCTTTTGCAGATCAGGTTTTCTTCCAGAATGGTCCTGTATTTGGCTCCATCCATCTTCCCATCAATTTTAACCATCTTCCCTGTCCCTGCTGAAGAAAAGCAGGCCCAAACCATGATGCTGCCACCACCATGTTTGACAGTGGGGATGGTGTGTTCAGTGTGTTCAGCTGTGTTGCTTTTACGCCAAACATAACGTTTTGCATTGTTGCCAAAAAGTTCAATTTTGGTTTCATCTGACCAGAGCACCTTCTTCCACATGTTTGGTGTGTCTCCCAGGTGGCTTGTGGCAAACTTTAAACTACACTTTTTATGGATATCTTTAAGAAATGGCTTTCTTCTTGCCACTCTTCCATAAAGGCCAGATTTGTGCAATATACGACTGACTGATTGTTGTCCTATGGACAGAGTCTCCCACCTCAGCTGTAGATCTCTGCAGTTCATCCAGAGTGATCATGGGCCTCTTGGCTGCATCTCTGATCAGTCTTCACCTTGTATGAGCTGAAAGTTTAGAGGGACGGCCAGGTCTTGGTAGATTTGCAGTGGTCTGATACTCCTTCCATTTCAATATTATCGCTCGCACAGTGCTCCTTGGGATGTTTAAAGCTTTGGAAATCTTTTTGTATCCAAATCTGGCTTAAACTTCTTCACAACAGTATCTCGGACCTGCCTGGTGTGTTCCTTGTTCTTCATGATGCTCTCTGCGCTTTTAACGGACCTCTGAGACTATCACAGTGCAGGTGCATTTATACGGAGACTTGATTACACACAGGTGGATTGTATTTATCATCATTAGTCATTTAGGTCAACATTGGATCATTCAGAGATCCTCACTGAACTTCTGGAGAGAGTTTGCTGCACTGAAAGTAAAGGGGCTCAATAATTTTGCACGCCCAATTTTTCAGTTTTTGATTTGTTAAAAAAGTTTGAAATATCCAATAAATGTCGTTCCACTTCATGATTGTGTCCCACTTGTTGTTGATTCTTCACAAAAAAATACAGTTTTATATCTTTATGTTTGAAGCCTGAAATGTGGCAAAAGGTCGCAAAGTTCAAGGGGGCCGAATACTTTCGCAAGGCACTGTATGTGGTAGTGGTTCTCTAAAAAATGTATTTCAACAAGGGACAAATCAGAGTGACAGCAAGTCTCAAACTTTTAATGGGTGTGTGGCTAGCCATGTCCTTTTCGGATCTCGTTTTCTCTGTATTCAATGTCAGTTTAGAAGCCTTTGTTAAGGCCCGAAGTCCAAGTGATATAAAACACAAAACATCAGTTGGTGTAGTATAATATCTAACTAATATAATTAAATATTCACTATTAACAATTGCTGATTTTATTTTCACTGTAGTTCAACAATAAAGCACTGTATTGCTGGTTTGCTTTGTATTTACTGCAGCATAATGTAAATGACGATGCCTTGTGGAGAAATATTGTGGCAAGAGAAAGAATCGCAGGCTCATTAACATATTTTAAGGCGTGCTTTGTAATTGGCTATATTTGTTTCACCTGTTAGTGAGAGTCCTGTACCAATTTAGGTGATGAATGGTTGTAGTTTTCTAACAGTTTAATGTACAGTGCCTTCAGAAAATATTCATACCCCTTGACTCAGTCCACATTTTGTTGTTACAGCCTGAACTCAAAATCTATTAAATAGATTTGTTTTCTCACCCATCTAAACAAAATACCCCATAATGAGAAAGTGAAAACATGTTTTCAGAAATGTTAGCTAATTAATTGAAAATTACATACAGAAATATCTAATTTACATAAGTATTTGCACCCCTGGGTCAATACTTTGTAGAAGCACCTGTGGTGGCGATTACGGCTTTGAATTATCTTGGGTATGTCTGTATCAGCTATGCACATCTGGATTTTGGGATTTTCTCTTATTCTTCCTTGCAAATTGTCTCAAGCTCTGTTAAATATAAATTAGATGGGGAGTGGCGATCAACAGCAATCTTCAAGTCTTTCCACAGATTTTCTTTGGGATTCAAGTCTGGGCTTTGGCTGGGCCACTCGAGGACTTTCACAATCTTGTTCTGAAGCCATTCCAGCATTGCTTTGGCTGTATGCTTGGCAACATTGTCCTGTTGAATCCTCACCCCAGCCTAAGTTCGTTTGCACTATGAAGAAGGTTCTCATCAAGGATTTGCCTGTATTTGGCTCCATTCATTGTTTCCTCTATCCTTACCAGTCTCCAAATCCCTGAAAAGCATCCCTGTAGCATGATGCCGCCACCACCGTGCATCACAGTAGGGATTTTGTAAATGGGTGATGAGCTGTGCCTGGTTTTCTCCAGACATAACGCTTTGCAATCAGGCCAAACGGTTCAATTTCTGTCACATCAGACCAGAGAATCTATTGCCTTATGGTCTCACATGCTGACCACACCGCTCGTGTTACGTGCACGAGCATTGCAAAATAAAAGTACACATAAATGTTATTCAATCATTTCATCCAAACTGCTCGGACGCATCTGCATAGCCAGGCGCTAAAATAGAACTTGGTCTCCCGTCTCCTCATTGGTTTTTAGGAGTAAATACCCACGTGGGTGATTGAAAGATTAACTGAGGTCCCCACTCCAGTCCTGTTGTTGGTGGTGGTGGTGGTGGTAATGCCCCTTAAATTTGGTTTCCAACTGCCATATATAGTCCAAAGAAGAACACTGAAGGAGAAGAGATTACTTTCACGTGCCTTTTGGACATCTCCAGCCATGCTGGCATGTGTCTATTTCTCAGGAGTGGTTTCTGGCCACTCACCCATTAAGCCCAGATTGGTGAAGTGCTGTAGAGACTGTTGACCTTCTGGCAGATGGATGAGCTCAAGGATGATCAAAGGAAATTGGATGCACCTGAGCTCAATTAGGAGTGTCATAGCAAAGGGGAGTGAATACTTATGTAAATGTAACACATCAACATGTGGAATAAGTCCAGGGGTATGAATACTCTCTGAAGGGAACAGATCAGAGTGGTAGTGGGTCTTAAACCTTTTAATGGTTGAATATTTACCCATGTCCATATTATCTGTTCTGTCCTGTAATCACATCCAGTTTGGAAGAACTTTGTTCAGGCCTCTAGAAGTGCATGTGATATAAAACACCTAGTATTCATTAATATGCTGTAATATGTAAATTCTTACCGCCAACCTGCTTGCTCTAATCCCTTGTAATTACAGTAAAATCCTGTCAAAATATTGTTACAGTTTAATAGTCACTTTTACTGTGTTTCATTGCCCTGGCATCAAGTTAATATGAATATCTCAGTATTGTATTGGCACTATCCAGAGAGTCAGAAATATATCATGAGATATCTTGTTATAATTACAATTATTTTTTAAGACAAACGTATCCTTAACTACAACATTCTCTGTAATGGCTACAAAAACCTTTTATTTGCTATGACTGTTATATGTTTTTTTTATCAACCTCGGTTGAATGGACTGACTGTATGTTGTTAAGGACAAGAGCGCCCACTAAATGACCAAAATGGAAATGTTGAATGGAAACTTGCAAAGAACGCTGGGTAATATGCCGCTGCATGGGTCATTCCAGTAAATTAGATTCCAGTAACATTTTTAGTACTGTAAAATGGATTACCATAAAATGAATTAACGTAAAATAAATTCAAGTAGCTGTAATCCATCAGCCTACTGAACAACCTGGGGAAGTTGCTGGAGAGGGTCCATGCCAGCCGGCTCCAGAGGTTTATCTATAGGCTATCTGATACAAACCACTCAGATGGTCACTCTTTTAAACAGCTTTATAAATCAGAGGAAGACAGTGTGAGTGACAGAAGCCATATCATCCAGGTTCACTCCAGAGGCAGGAGTACTCCAAGGCTCCGCCCTCAGCCCTCTACTGTTTTTAACGTACATCTGTGATATTTATTACCCAAGAGAGGGACAAGTGGCCCAGTTCGCAGATGATCTCTGTTATTGAGCCTCCTCCAAGAACTTTGCCCATGCTGGAAAAAAGCTGCAGAAGAGCATAACAGAGATTGAGAACTGGGCCAATCTGTGACGGGTCAAGCTCAACCCCATGAGGATGCTGTGCGTTCTCTTCTCCAGGCACCCCAAAAGAACCAAGTAAGTGGACCTTAAACTGTATGGACAGGCACTCCAGACGACCTCAACGGCCAAGTTCCTTGGGGTCACATTCCAAGAAAACATGTCATGGAATGCTCACACACCGTGCCTGGAGAAGGAGCGAAGGAAGTTCCTGAACCACGTGAGGTTTCTCTGCAGAAGAAAAGAAGGAGCCACTGCCGGAACAGCTATTGGAGTGTATTAGAGATCTGAGTTAGAGACACCTCCACGTCACTGATCCTCAACACAGGGGCCCCACAAGGATGCGTGCTCAGCCCCCTCCTGTACTCCCTGTTCACCCATGACTGCGTGGCCACGCAGTGGGGAGGTCTTATGACATGAAATTTCAGACTATCAAAACCTTGCCATCGAGATGGCAAACAGACTCCCCACGTACACAAACACACACTACATACATGAACTTTCAGGACTGAGAATAGTAGAGGAGAGGATGGCTGTTCTGGGGCACAGGTTTACCCTCAGGCTGGTGGCCAATCACCGAAGCCCATGATTCAGAAGGAACGAGTTGACACGCCCAGATTTTTTTATCCAGTGTCCCGTTCACGTATGGAGAAGTACAGCAGCTGCCAGCTTTTATGAACATTTTACATAAAAAATATACATATATAATCCTCTTTTGAAAACATGTATACCTACCTAGAATGGCCTTTTAAAAACATGAAACCCTGAGCAGCCTTTTAAATATAGGCTTTTAAGCATGCATGCCTTTTCAAGTCCCAAATCAAATCAAAATGTATTTGTCACATACACGTGTTTAGCAGATGTTATAGCGCGTGTAGCGAAATGCTTGTGTTTCTAGCTCCGACAGTGCAGTAATATCTAACAAGTAATATCTAACAATTTCACAACAATACACACAAATCTAAAGTAAAGGAATGAAATTAAGAATATATAAATATTTGGACGAACAATGTCAGAGCGGCATAGACTAAGATACTGTGAAAAAGGATAGAATGCAGAATATACATACGAGATGAGTGATGCAAAATATGTAAATATTATTATAGTGACTAGTGTTCCATTATTAAAGTGGCCAGTGATTTCAAGTCTATGTCCGTAGGGCAGCAGCCTCTAATTTGCTAGTGATTACTATTTACCAGTCTGATGGCCTTGATGCACATGTACTGACCTCGCCTTCTGAATGACAGCGGAGTGAACAGACAGTGGCTCGGGTGGTTGTTGTCCTTGATGATCTTTTTGGCCTTCCTGTGACATTGGGTGCTGTAGGTGTCCTGGAGGGCAGTTAGTTATTTTCCTGGCACCACACTCCCAGGGCCCTCACCTCCTCCCTGTAGGCTGTATCATCATGGTTGGTGTTCAGGCCTACTACTATTGTGTCATCTGCAAACTTGGTGATTGAGTTGGAGGCATGCGTGGCCACGCTGTCATGGGTGAACAGGGAGTACAGGAGGGGGCTGAGCACGCATCCTTGTGGGGCCCCTGTGTTGAGGATCAGTGAAGTGGAGGTGTCGTTTCCTACCTTCCCCACCTGGGAGTGGCCTGTCAGGAAGTCCAGGACCCAGATGCACAGGGCGGGGTTCAGACCCAGGGCCTCAAGCTTAATGATGAGCTTGGAGGGTACTATGGTGTTGAATGCTGAGCTATAGTCAATGAACAGTATTTTTACATAGGTATGTGGATATATTGGGGTTGTAAGCTAATGGAAGTGGGTCTAGGGTGTAAGGTAGAGGTGATATGATCCTTGACTAGTCTCTCAAAGCACTTCATGATGACAGAAGTGAGTGCTAAGGGGCGATAGTAATTTAGTTCAGTTATCTTTACTTCCTTGGGTACAGGAACAATGGTGGACATCTTGAAGCATGTGGGGACAGCAGACTGGGATAGGGAGAGATTGAATATGTCCGTAAACACTCCAGCCACCTGGTTTGCGCATGCTCTGAGGACACGGCTAGGGATGTCGCCTCAGCTGGCTGCCTTGCGATGGTTAACATGTTTGAATGTCCTACTCACATTGGCCAAAGAGAAGGAGAGCCCACATTTCTTGGTAGTGGGTCGCGTCAGTGGCCCTGTGTTATCCTCAAAATGGGCGAAGAAGGTGTTTAGCTTGTCCGGAAGCAAAACGTCGGTGTCCGCTTTCGTGGCTGGTTTTCCCTTTGCCTTACGGAGGGAATAACTACACTGTTTGTGTTCTGCCATATTCCCAGTCACCTTGCCGTGATTAAATGCGATGGTTCGCGCTTTCAGTTTTGCGCGAATGCTGACATGTATCCTTGGTTTTTGGTTGGGGTCGGTTTTAATAGTCACAGTGGTTACAACATCTCCTATACACTTCCTGATAAACTCAGTCACCGTATCAGTGTATTTGTCTATGTTATTTTCGGAGGCTACCCTGAACATATCCCAGTCCGCGTGGATTCCGATTGGTCAGACCAGCGTTGAAAAGTCCTTAGCTTAGGTACTTCCTGTTTGAGTTTCTGCCTATAGGACGGGTGGAGTAAAATAGAGTCATGATCAGATTTGCCAAAGGGAGGGCGGGAGAGGGCCTTGTAGGCATTCCGGAAGTTGGAATAGTAGTGGTCGAGTGTTTTAGCAGCTCGAGTACTACAGTCAATGTGGTGAAAGAACATCCGTAGCATTTTTCTCAAATTTGCTTTGTTAAAATCCCTTGCTAAAATAAATGCGGCCTCAGGATATGTGGTTTCCAGTTTGCATAAAGTCCTGTGAAGTTATTTTAGGGCCATCGTGGTATCGGCTTGAGGGTGATTATACACGGCTGTGACTATAACCGAAGACAATTCTCTGGGAGGTAATACAGTCGGCATTTTATTGTGAGGTATTCCAGGTTGGGTGAACAAAAGGATTTGAGTTCCTGTATGTTATCACAATCACACCATGAGTAGTTAATAATGAAACATACAACCCACCCTCTTCTTCCCGGAGAGATTTTTATTTCTGTCTGCGCCATGAATTGAGAATTGGCTGGACGCATTCAGACAGTATATCCCGAGAGAGCCAAGTTTCCGTGAAATGTTACAATCCTTAATGTCTCTCTGGAAGGAAATCCTTGCCCTGAGCTTGTCAACTTTATTATCCAGAGACTGAACATTAGCGAGTAATATAGTCGGAAGCGGTAGGTGGTGTGCGCATCTCCTGAGTCGGATTAGAAGTCCACTCCGAGTACCACTTTTCCACCGGCTGTGTTTTGGATCAGCCTCTGGAACCAGTTCGATTGCTCTGGGGGTATGACAAAGGATCTGATTCGGGAAAGTCATATTCCTGGTCGTAATGCATGGCATCCCTATCCGTCAGCTCCATTTTCTCTGTCTTATCGATGTAGTGGCCATTTAAAACATGCATATGTACCCGGAGTGGCCTTTTAACATGCATACCTATATAATTACTTATCTGAATACTTACCCCTTCTTCCTATATAAATTGTTTTATTTAACTTTGTTACATTTTTTATCCATTCAACTTTGTTTTAATCAAATCAAGTTGAGTAAGAAAAATATTACTCAACCACCCCCTCCTCCTTGAAAAAAATAACTCCACCACCCCCTCCCCCTTGTACCTTGCTAAACCTGACCTTCATCCAGAAATATACATGGAGAAGAGGGATAGAAGACGACATGAAGTCCTGAGATGTCCGTACCAGTCCCAAAGTGTGTTGTCACTTCAGGTTATAGAAAAGAGCAGAAGCGTTGAACTATCTGTTCAGACCCCCAGTCCTACCTACAGGTAAATGTGGTCTTTTAGTATTTCGTCAGTAGGTTTCCGAAGAAGAAAGCCTCCACTTCTTTATATTATATAATAAAACAGCAACACCATAGTGTTACTACTACAGCAATGTCAGCCAAAATACTACAGTAAATACTACAGTAAACTAATGTCAGCCAAAACACTACAGTAAATACTACAGTAAACTAATGTCAGCCAAAACACTACAGTAAATACTACAGTAAACTAATGCCAGCCAAAACACTACAGTAAATACTACATGAAACTAATGTCAGCCAAAACGCTACAGTACATACTACAGTAAACTAATGTCAGCCAAAACACTACAGTAAATACTACAGTAAACTAATGTCAGCCAAAACACTACAGTAAATACTACAGTAAACTAATGTCAGCCAAAACACTACAGTAAACTAATGTCAGCCAAAACACTACAGTAAATACTACATGAAACTAATGTCAGCCAAAATGCTACAGTAAATACTACAGTAAACTAATGTCAGCCAAAACACTACATTAAATACTACAGTAAACTAATGTCAGCCAAAACACTACAGTAAATACTACAGTAAACTAATGTCAGCCAAAACACTACAGTAAATACTACATGAAACTAATGTCAGACAAAATGCTACAGTAAATACTACAGTAAACTAATGTCAGCCAAAACACTACAGTAAATACTACAGTAAACTAATGTCAGCCAAAACACTACAGTAAACTCTACAGTAAACTAAAGTCCGCAAAAACGCTACAGTAAATACTAGAGTATATTACAATCCACAAACCCCTACATTAATTACTATTGTATATACTACAGTTTTCTTTCAGTACAGTATTTATACTATAGTTAACTGTAAATTTATACCATAGTATACTATAGTATTTTTTGCATGTGGTGCTGCATGGTATCATTGTCCCGGTCATCAAATGGACAGACCGCATTATTTCCCCTCCTCAGCAGCCCACGTTTGGATCGCATCCCGGAGCAAAGTGATTGAAAAATGTGTGTGTGTGTGGAGCAGAGTAGAACAGCGTACGGTAGGGGACATAAACGTAAAACAAGGCAATTTCACTAAAGATGGGAACACCGTGCAGGGAGATAGAGAGAGAGAGGAGTAGGTTTTAAAAGGTTTGGCAGTAAATGGAATTAATGAGTGTCGGAGGGAAGCTGGTCAATTTAAATATGAAATAAGGTCATTGAAAATGAGGATGTTTCATAAAGTGCCGTATTGGCTGGTTATGGAAGATTACACACACATGCGCACACGCGCGCACACAGGCACACACACACACACACACACACACATTCCAGTGGCGGTCGGTGCCGTTTAGGATTAGGGAGGTCAATTTATTTTTTCAATGAGCGTGGCCTTATTTCTATTACAGCATATTGGATGACTGTCTGTCACCCAGCTCAATGTAACATCCATAGGTTTAGGCTACTACATGATGCTCTAATTTCCCCTATAGTCATGGGGAAAAAGGCTAGGTTGCTACAACCTAGCCTATGAATTAAAGTTTATAACGTAGATGCAAAGGTCGAGACAGAAATTGGAGTATTCAAGGTAACTGACAGTGACACATTTAATACCACCTTGCACGCCCTTGCCTTCATCTAGCTAATCTAGGGTGTAGTCATTAGTCCAAACAGTGGCAAAACAATACGTTTTGCAACTAAAACAAGTTTTGATTTTTGATTGGACAAATTCAGGAAGTTCCATCCCCATTTTGTTCCATTAGCTTCCGTTTAAGAAACGTTTCACAACAGAACTTTTGGAATGAGTGCACCCCTGATTACCCGCACACACAGTTCACTTTCATAGCAGCCATGCAAACACGTCATAGTCAATATAGCTAATAGAACTAACGCGTTATTAAACCCACAATCCAGTCCATGTGTTCAATCATGCAGTAGTGTACAGCAACCAGTTTAGCAGTTACACCGGTGGGCCCCTGTGCAAATAAATGAATTTAAACTGAAAGCTGCCTTGACTTGGAAGAGTTGGCGTTTCAGATAGCCTTATTCAGCTATCTAACATAAATAGCATTCCTCTCTGTTTGAGTCAGGTTGTTGAGTAGGCTAAGTTAGGTGCATTAGCTACTGTAGCTTAAGTGAATGTGAAACCAAAAATACAGTATATATACAAAGAAAAATCTCTCTCTCTGCTGCTTCTCCTTAATTTTTGAAGAAATTCATTTGTTCAAATCTGTTCAACTATTTTCCTTTTCTCTCTTTGAGTCAACCAACTACTCACCCCATTTCTTGCACTTTAGTGCTAGCTAGCTGTAGCTTATGCTTTCAGATCTAGATTAATTCTCTGATCCTTTGATTGGATGGTCAGTTCATGCTACAAGAGCTCTGATAGGTTGAAGGACGTCCTCCGGAAGTCGTCGTAATTACTGTGTAAGTCTATGGAAGGGGGTGAGAACCATGAGCCTCCTAGAGCACCGACTACACCATGGTGCTACCCTACAGAGTGCTGTTGAGGCTACTGTAGAGCTTCATTGCAAAAAAGTGTGTTTTAATCAGTTATTTGGTGACGTGAATATATTTAGTATAGTTTTATTTTAAAATAACTTTTTTAATGCTTCACTATAAAAAATATATATAATAAATTGACTGAGTAGGATGGTCCTCCCCCTTTCTTCCCCTGAGGAGACTCCATTGAGACACTCAAACACACCCTTTCATCCGACCAAACTTTTTAGACAAAGAACTTTATAAAACCCTAACAGCCCTGTTGTGAGTACACTATGTAGCCGAACATTTTTAATAACCTACGCCTGAAACAGTGAGAGTTATAGGAGGGAGTTTACTCTGCGGAGTGAGACAGTCAGGCAGCCATTTTATAATGAGGGATGGAACCACTGAACCATACTGCACCACTTCTGCTAGAAACTTAAATAACCAAACCATGCATGCATCCCCCCCCCCCCCCCCCCCCCAAATCTCCAGGGTTACCTTTCTCTGAGTGGAATCTAACTTCCACCTCATGAGCCCAGCGCCCATCTGTTACAGCAGAGTCCTGAGATCTCAGACGATGAGCACAGCTCCTATCTGCTAAAACGAGTCCTGAGCCTGAGATCTCACCAGTGTAACCTGACTTCCCTGCTTAGCTGAAAAACTTAATGATCTAGGAATCATCTTCTAAATCTTTATGCTTGATGTGTCTCAATAGCCTTAATGTTCCTTCACAACCCTTAACATCTTACTGGATGGGCTTCCACCATATTGCTTATTGCTTTTCACCTGTCAAGTCCTTCAGAGAAGTAAACATGATGACGCAAAGGAGATGAGGGAAAGAACCAATAA
The DNA here is from genome assembly GCF_057628025.1 of Oncorhynchus mykiss. NCBI lineage: Eukaryota > Metazoa > Chordata > Actinopteri > Salmoniformes > Salmonidae > Oncorhynchus > Oncorhynchus mykiss. Next base: position 8,612,019 of record NC_143037.1, on the reverse strand, counting down.
AAGTCACACTATTGCCAATTAATTGAATGGATTTACAGTACCAGTCAAATGTTTGGACACACCTACTCATTCAAGAGTTTTTCTTAATTTTTTAAAACTATTTTCTATGTTGTAGAATAATAATGAAGACGTCAAAACTTGAAATAACACATATGGGATCATGTAGTAACCAAAAATGTTAAACAAATCAAAATATATTTTATATTTGAGCCACTCTTTGCCTTCATGACAGCGTTGTACACTCTTGGCATTCTCTCAACCAGCTTCACCTGGAATCATTTTCCAAAAGTTTCGAAGGAGTTCCCACATATGCTGAGCACTCATTGGCTGATTTTCCTTCACTCTGCGGTCCAACTCATCCCAAAGCATCTCAATTGGGTTGAGGTTCGGTGATTGTGGAGGTCAGGTCATTTGATGCAGCACTCCATCACACTCCTTCTTGGTCAAATAGCCCTTACATAGCCTGGAGGTGTGTTGGGACATTGTCTTGTTGAAAAACAAATTATAGTCCCACTAAGCGCAAACCAGATGGGAAGGGGTATCACTGCAGAATGCTCTGGTAGCCATGCTGGTTAAGTGTGCCTTGAATTCTAGATAAATCACAGACAGTGTCACCAGCAAAGCACCCCCACACCATCACAACTCCTCAATTTTTCACGGTGGGAACCACACATGCGGAGATCATCCGTTCACCTACTCTGCGTCTCACAAAGACACGACGGTTGGAACCAGAAATCTAACATTTGGACTCATCAAACCAAAGGACATATTTCCACTGGTCTAATGTCCATTGCTCGTGTTTATTAGACCAAGCAAGTCTCTTCTTCTCATTGGTATCTTTTAGTAGTGGTTTCTTTGCAGCAATTCAACCATGAAGGCCTGATTCAACCAGTCTCCTCTGAACAGTTGATGTTGAGATGTGTCTGTTATTTGAACTCTGTGAAGCATTTATTTTGGGTTGCAATTTCTGAGGCTGGTAACTCTAATGAACTTATCCTCTGCAGCAGAGGTAACTCTTCCATTCCTGTGGCGGTTTCATCATAGGGCTTAATGGTTTTTGTGACTGCACTTAAATAAACATTCAAAGCTCTTGAAATGTTCCAGATTGACTGACCTTCATATCTTAAAGTAATGATGGACTGTCATTTGTCTTTGCTTATTTGAGCTGTTCTTGACATAATATAGACTTGGTCTTTTACCAAATAGGGCTATCCTCTGTAAACCACCTCTACCTTGTCACAACACAACTGATTGTCTGAAACGCATTAAGGAAGGAAAAGAAATGAAGGAAAGAAAGAAATTCCACAAATGAACTTTTAACAAGGCACACATTCCAGGTGACTACCTGAAAAAGCTGATCCAGAGAATACCAAGAGTGTGCAAAGCTGTCACCAAGGCAAAGGGTGGCTACTGTTAGGATTTCGTTCCTTTAGTCCTTCCTTGTCAATCATTGGTTCATTGGTGAAATTAGCATTATGACAATATCTTTAATTAAATCGTTCAAAACCTTTATTAATGCAATTGCAGACAGAAGTTGACAAACAGGAACATAGCATGAATGTTGCTGAGTAAGTTCTGCCTCCCAACACAAGGTCTCCTGTGGTTTTATTAAACCCTGAGTCGCGCCCTGGTGATGTCACTGCCTACGTCATCATCCTCTACTCCTGGGACCAAAACCATGCCTACAGAGCTGTATAAACAGGGCCTTTAACTGTTAGCTAAACACTTGGCAGTAAATGTCCCCTCGTCCCCAAAAGTGGATTTATTGTGGAATGTTAGCTTAGTCTCATCTCCTTCACTCCCCTGCAGAGTTCTGTCTAAGGGCCTCCTTTATAACGAGGCAGAAAGAGAGAGAGAGAGAGAAAAGTAAAATACAAATGTAGAACAATACTAAACTTCTACAATGAATATATATTGTTAATCCGTTGTCTAAAACCCTATAACTGTAAGGAGGGAGGGGTATTTTAACCCCCCCCCCCCTTCTATTAATAAAACATAAGCATAATACATTTTTTCTAATACATCAAACATTTTGGCACAAGCCTTTTCATGACCCCTAGGTGAACACTACTTTGTTGAACACTTCTTTTTTGCTTACTGTATGTGTTATTTCATAGTTTTGATGTCTTCACTAATATTCTACAATGTAGAAAATAGTACAAATAAAGAAAACCCTGTAATGAGTAGGTGTGTCCAAACCTTTGACTGGGACAGTATACGGGCCTCTTCCAATACACTGTATGGAGGAAACTCCCCATTCACCACTAATCTGTAGCCTACCCTTTAGGTGATACCACAGATGCCATTTTTGCACTAAAAACACAACTTATTGACAGTGTCCTCAATGGACTGGGTGTATTCCTTAGAATCAGAATTGTAACACCCTCCTATGACAAATTTGACAGTCGAATTCCACCACCATTTTTCATGAGAAATTCGTTTCTCAGTTTCAAGTGTTATTGTCACGCACACAAATACAGTAACAAGCTCTTTCCCAACAATACGGTAATCTATATCAGTAGTGTCCTATGAAGTAGAATAAAACTATATGAACAAATACAAATAAAAAGAACACGAGAAAGTAAGTAAGCTATATACAGGGACAGTTCCAGGGTCAGTAGTTATATACAGGGACAGTTCCGGGGTCAGTCGCTATATACAGGGTCAGTTACAGGGTGAGTAGCTATTTACAGGGTCAGTTCCAGGGTCAGTAGCTATATACAGGGTCAGTAGCTATATACAGGGTCAGTTCCAGGGTCAGTAGCTATATACAGGGTCAGTTCCTGGGTCAGTAGCTATATACAGGGTCAGTTGCAGGGTCAGTAGATATATATACAGGGACAGTTCCAGGGTCAGTAGCTATATACAGGGTCATTAGCTATATACAGGGTCAGTTCCAGGGTCAGTAGCTATATACAGGGTCAGTAGCTATATACAGGGTCAGTAGCTATATACAGGGTCAGTTCCAGGGTCAGTAGCTATATACAGGGTCAGTTCCAGGGTCAGTAGCTATATACAGGGACAGTTCCAGAGTCAGTAGTTATATACAGGGTCAGTTCCAGGGTCAGTAGCTATATACAGGGTCAGTTCCAGGGTCAGTAGCTATATACAGGGTCAGTTCCAGGGTCATTAGCTATATACAGGGTCAGTAGCTATATACAGGGTTAGGTCCAGGGTCAGTAGTTATATACAGGGTCAGTAGCTATATACAGGGTCAGTAGCAAATACAAGGTCAGTTCCAGGGTCAGTAGTTATATACAGAAACAGTTCCAGGGTCAGTAGTTATATACAGGGTCAGTTCCAGGGTCAGTAGCTATATACAGGGTCAGTTCCAGGGTCAGTAGCTATATACAGGGTCAATTCCAGGGTCAGTAGTTATATACAGGGTCAGTTCCAGGGTCAGTAGTTATATACAGGGTCATTAGCTATATACAGGGTCAGTAGCTAAATACAAGGTCAGTTCCAGGGTCAGTAGTTATATACAGAGACAGTTCCAGGGTCAGTAGTTATATACAGGGTCAGTTCCAGGGTCAGTAGTTATATACAGGGTCAGTTCCAGGGTCAGTAGCTATATACAGGGTCAGTAGCTATATACAAGGTCAGTTCCAGGGTCAGTAGTTATATACAGAGACAGTTCCAGGGTCAGTAGTTATATACAGGGTCAGTTCCAGGGTCATTAGCTATATACAGGGTCAGTTCCAGGGTCAGTAGTTATATACAGGGTCAGTAGTTATATACAGGGTCAGTAGCTATATACAAGGTCAGTTCCAGGGTCAGTAGTTATATACAGGGTCAGTTCCAGGGTCATTAGCTATATACAGGGTCAGTTCCAGGGTCAGTAGCTATATACAGGGTCAGTTCCAGGGTCAGTAGTTATATACAGGGTCAGTAGTTATATACAGGGTCAGTAGCTAAATACAAGGTCAGTTCCAGGGTCAGTAGTTATATACAGAGACAGTTCCAGGGTCAGTAGTTATATACAGGGTCAGTAGTTATATACAGGGTCAGTAGCTAAATACAAGGTCAGTTCCAGGGTCAGTAGTTATATACAGAGACAGTTCCAGGGTCAGTAGTTATATACAGGGTCAATTCCAGGGTCAGTAGTTATATACAGGGTCAGTTCCAGGGTCAGTAGCTATATACTGACTGGACTTGCACTCTCACTCAGACAGACATTCTATTTCAATGCATCCCTTCATATCATTTTATATATATATACCTTTTTTCTCCAAGATCGCATAGCAGTTCAGACGTCTTTTGTCCTCGTCTTGTCGTGTCCTGTATATATATATATTTACAACTTTTTTCACATACATTTTATTTTTATTTTCCATCAACTCATCTTCTAAACACTCTCCTGCAACCAGCCTCACCAATTTATATTTATAAAAAAGTATTATTTACCTCAGATCTGCAATCCTTCAGGAAGCTAGCCAGAAACTCCAGGAGGCTGGCCAGAAACTAGCCAGAAGCTAGCCAGGAGCTAGCCCAGAAGCTAATCCAGAAGCTAATCAGAAGCTAACCACGGTTTGTGGTCATCGGCTGTCCTTTAGCTCGAAAATCTATCGAAAATCTATCGCCAGTTTTGTACGGCGCAGCGCGGCTCGGAACGGAACATACCGGACCAATTTTTCTCTCCATGTCCCTGGATTTCAACTGCTCTCTGGACATTCATACCCGGATCTCACAGCTAGCTAGCTGCTATCCGTGTGACAGTCGGCTTTCGTCGATTCCGGAGCAAACATCGATTGTTCCGGTGCTAGCCAGCTCCGTCAATCACTCCTGAGTTCCATCATTCACTCCTGGGCTGCAGTCACCTATCCGGACCCGTTTCACTGCCTACGCGGAGCCCCACCGGGCCTTCACAACCGGACTGCCGACGTTATCTACCTGAATGAGATCCGGCTGGCTCCTCTGTCGCGACGTTACCTGAACGCCCATCTGCGGCCCGCTAACCGTTAGCTGTCTTACCGGCTGCTATCTGAATAGACAATCGGACAATTTATTTATTTTTATTATGTTTTCTTCTCGGGCCTCTATAACTATATCTATTGTTCTTATTTTTGTTGTTGTTGTGTGATTTGGATTAATCCCCTCTACCACACGGAACCCTACTAATCTACTGACCGAACGCAAGAGGTGGCTAACAACAGACCTCCATCCTATGCTAGCTTGCTACCGGTTGGCCTGGCTAGCTGTCTAAATCGCCGTGACCCTAAACCAACCTCTCCACTCACTGGACCCTTTTGATCTCTCGACTAAGCATGCCTCTCCTTAATGTCAATATGTCTTGTCCATTGCTGTTCTGGTTAGTGTTTATTGGCTTATTTCACTGTAGAGCCTCTAGTCCTGCTCACTATACCTTATCCAACCTATTAGTTCCACCACCCACACATGCAATGACATCTCCTGGTTTCAATGATGTTTCTAGAGACAATATCTCTCTCTTCATCACTCAATACCTAGGTTTACCTCCACTGTATTCACATCCTACCTTACCTTTGTCTGTACATTATACCTTGATGCTATTTTATCGCCCCCAGAAACCTCCTTTTACTCTCTGTTCCAGACGTTCTAGACGACCAATTCTTATTGCTTTTAGTCGCACCCTTATTCTACTCCTCCTATGTTCCTCTGGCGATGTAGAGGTGAATCCAGGCCCTGCAGTGCCTAGCTCCACTCCTATTCCCCAGGCGCTCTCTTTTGACGACTTCTGTAACCGTAATAGCCTTGGTTTCATGCATGTTAACATTAGAAGCCTCCTCCCTAAGTTTGTTCTATTCACTGCTTTAGCACACTCTGCCAACCCGGATGTTCTAGCTGTGTCTGAATCCTGGCTTAGGAAGACCACCAAAAATTCAGACATTTTAATTCCAAACTACAACATTTTCAGACAAGATAGAACTGCCAAAGGGGGCGGTGTTGCAATCTACTGCAAAGATAGCCTGCAGAGTTCTGTCCTATTATCCAGGTCTGTACCCAAACAATTTGAACTTCTACTTTTAAAAATCCACCTCTCTAAAAACAAGTCTCTCACCGTTGCCGCCTGCTATAGACCACCCTCTGCCCCCAGCTGTGCTCTGGACACCATATGTGAACTGATTGCCCCCCATCTATCTTCAGAGCTCGTGCTGCTAGGCGACCTAAACTGGAACATGCTTAACACCCCAGCCATCCTACAATCTAAACTTGATGCCCTCAATCTCACACAAATTATCAATGAACCTACCAGGTACCTCCCCAAAGCCTTAAACATGGGCACCCTCATAGATATCATCCTAACCAACTTCCCCTCTAAATACACCTCTGCTGTCTTCAACCAAGATCTCAGCGATCACTGCCTCATTGCCTGCATCCGTAATGGGTCAGCGGTCAAACGACCTCCTCTCATCACTGTAAAACGCTCCCTGAAACACTTCAGCGAGCAGGCCTTTCTAATCGACCTGGCCGGGGTATCCTGGAAGGATATTGACCTCATCCCCTCAGTAGAGGATGCCTGGATATTTTTTTTTTAAATGTCTTCCTAACCATCTTAAATAAACATGCCCCATTCAAGAAATTTAGAACCAGGAACAGATATAGCCCTTGGTTCTCCCCAGACCTGACTGCCCTTAATCAACACAAAAATGTCCTATGGCGTTCTGCATTAGCATCGAACAGCCCCCGTGATATGCAGCTGTTCAGGGAAGCTAGAAACCATTATACACAGGCAGTTAGAAAAGCCAAGGCTAGCTTTTTCAAGCAGAAATTTGCTTCTTGCAACACTAACTCAAAAAAGTTCTGGGACACTGTAAAGTCCATGGAGAATAAGAACACCTCCTCCCAGCTGCCCACTGCACTGAAGATAGGAAACACTGTCACCACTGATAAATCCACCATAATTGAAAATTTCAATAAGCATTTTTCTACTGCTGGCCATGCTTTCCACCTGGCTACTCCTACCCCTGTCAACAGCACTGCACCCCCAACAGCAACTTGCCCAAGCCTTCCCCATTTCTCCTTCTCCCAAATCCATTCAGCTGATGTTCTGAAAGAGCTGCAAAATCTGGACCCCTACAAATCAGCCGGGCTAGACAATCTGGACCCTTTCTTTCTAAAATTATCTGCCGAAATTGTTGCCACCCCTATTACTAGCCTGTTCAACCTCTCTTTCGTGTCGTCTGAGATTCCCAAAGATTGGAAAGCAGCTGCGGTCATCCCCCTCTTCAAAGGGGGGGACACTCTTGACCCAAACTGCTACAGACCTATATCTATCCTACCATGCCTTTCTAAGGTCTTCGAAAGCCAAGTCAACAAACAGATTACCGACCATTTTGAATCTCACCATACCTTCTCTGCTATGCAATCTGGTTTCAGAGCTGGTCATGGGTGCACCTCAGCCACGCTCAAGGTCCTAAACGATATCTTAACCGCCATCGATAAGAAACATTACTGTGCAGCCGTAGTCATTGATCTGGCCAAGGCTTTCGACTCTGTCAATCACCACATCCTCATCGGCAGACTCAACAGCCTTGGTTTCTCAAATGATTGCCTCGCCTGGTTCACCAACTACTTCTCTGATAGAGTTCAGTGTGTCAAATCTGAGGGTCTGTTGTCCGGACCTCTGGCAGTCTCTATGGGGGTGCCACAGGGTTCAATTCTTGGACCGACTCTCTTCTCTGTATACATCAATGAGGTCGCTCTTGCTGCTGGTGAGTCTCTGATCCACCTCTACGCAGACGACACCATTCTGTATACTTCCGGCCCTTCTTTGGACACTGTGTTAACAACCCTCCAGGCAAGCTTCAATGCCATACAACTCTCCTTCCGTGGCCTCCAATTGCTCTTAAATACAAGTAAAACTAAATGCATGCTCTTCAACCGATCACTACCTGCACCTACCCGCCTGTCCAACATCACTACTCTGGACGGCTCTGACTTAGAATACGTGGACAACTACAAATACTTAGGTGTCTGGTTAGACTGTAAACTCTCCTTCCAGACCCATATCAAACATCTCCAATCCAAAGTTAAATCTAGAATTGGCATCCTATTTCGCAACAAAGCATCCTTCACTCATGCTGCCAAACATACCCTTGTAAAACTGACCATCCTACCAATCCTCGACTTTGGCGATGTAATTTACAAAATAGCCTCCAATACCCTACTCAACAAATTGGATGCAGTGTATCACAGTGCAATCCGTTTTGTCACCAAAGCCCCATATACTACCCACCATTGCGACCTGTACGCTCTCGTTGGCTGGCCCTCGCTTCATACTCGTCGCCAAACCCACTGGCTCCATGTCATCTACAAGACCCTGCTAGGTAAAGTCCCCCCTTATCTCAGCTCGCTGGTCACCATAGCATCTCCCACCTGTAGCACACGCTCCAGCAGGTATATCTCTCTAGTCACCCCCAAAACCAATTCTTTCTTTGGCCGTCTCTCTTTCCAGTTCTCTGCTGCCAATGACTGGAACGAACTACAAAAATCTCTGAAACTGGAAACACTTATCTCCCTCACTAGCTTTAAGCACCAACTGTCAGAGCAGCTCACAGATTACTGCACCTGTACATAGCCCACCTATAATTTAGCCCTATCAACTACCTCTTTCCCAACTGTATTTAATTTATTTATTTATTTTGCTCCTTTGCACCCCATTATTTTTTTTATTTCTACTTTGCACATTCTTCCATTGCAAAACTACCATTCCAGTGTTTTACTTGCTATATTGTATTTACCTTGCCACCAAGGCCTTTTTTGCCTTTACCTCCCTTCTCACCTCATTTGCTCACATTGTATATAGACTTGTTTATACTTTATTATTGACTGTATGTTTGTTTTACTCCATGTGTAACTCTGTGTTGTTGTATCTGTCAAACTGCTTTGCTTTATCTTGGCCAGGTCGCAATTGTAAATGAGAACTTGTTCTCAACTTGCCTACCTGGTTAAATAAAGGTAAAATAAATAAATAAATATACAGGGTCAGTTCCAGGGTCAGTAGCTATATACAGGGTCAGTTCCAGGGTCAGTAGTTATATACAGGGTCAGTTCCAGGGTCAGTAGTTATATACAGAGTCAGTTCCAGGGTCAGTAGTTATATACAGGGTCAGTAGTTATATACAGGGTCAGTAGCTATATACAAGGTCAGTTCCAGGGCCAGTAGTTATATACAGGGTCAATTCCAGGGTCAGTAGTTATATACAGGGTCAGTTCCAGAGTCAGTAGTTATATACAGGGTCAGTTCCAGGGTCAGTAGCTATATACAGGGTCAGTTCCAGGGTCAGTAGTTATATACAGGGTCAATTCCAGGGTCAGTAGTTATATACAGGGTCAGTTCCAGGGTCAGTAGTTATATACAGGGTCAGTTCCAGGGTCAGTGCTAATACCATAATTATAACGTGCAGGGAGCAAAGGAAGTGTGTGTGTGAGTGTGTGTTGGAGAGTCATTGTCAGTGGGTGTGAGTGTTGGAGAGTCAGTGTGAGTGGGTGTTGGAGAGTCATTGTCAGTGGGTGTGAGTGTTGGAGAGTCAGTGTGAGTGGGTGTTGGAGAGTCAGTGTGAGTGGGTGTTGGAGTGTCAGTGTGAGTGGGTGTTGGAGTGTCAGTGTGAGTGGGTGTTGAGAGTGTCAGTGTGAGTGGGTGTTGGAGTGTCAGTGTGAGTGGGTGTTGAGAGTGTCAGTGTGAGTGGGTGTTGGAGTGTCAGTGTGAGTGGGTGTTGAGAGTGTCAGTGTGAGTGGGTGTTGGAGTGTCAGTGTGAGTGGGTGTTGGAGTGTCAGTGTGAGTGGGTGTTGAGAGTGTCAGTGTGAGTGGGTGTTGGAGTGTCAGTGTGAGTGGGTGTTGAGAGTGTCAGTGTGAGTGGGTGTTGGAGTGTCAGTGTGAGTGGGTGTTGAGAGTGTCAGTGTGAGTGGGTGTTGGAGTGTCAGTGTGAGTGGGTGTTGGAGTGTCAGTGTGAGTGGGTGTTGGAGTGTCAGTGTGAGTGGGTGTTGAGAGTGTCAGTGTGAATGGGTGTTGGACTTGTGGCTCTGGAGCCGCTTGCCATGCGGAAGCAGAGAGAACAGTCTATGGCTTGTGTGGCTGAAGTCTAATCATTTTCCAGGCGTACCTTTCTCACCTCCTGATGCAGAGGTCATTGATGGCAGAGAGCTCCAGCCCCAGTGATGTACTGGGCTGTCCGCACCACACTCTGTAGTGCCATGCGATCGAGGGCGGTGCAGTTGCTATACAAAGCAGTGATGCAGCCAGCCAAGACACTCTCAAGTGTGCAGCTGTAGAACTTTTAGAGGATTTGAGGGTCTGTGTCAAATCTTTTTAATCTCCTGAGGGGGAGAGGCACTTTTTCACGACTGTGTGGGTGTGTGTGGACCATTTTTAAGTCCTTAGTGATTTGGACACCGAGGAATTTGAAGCTCTTGACCTGCTCCACTACAACCCCCCCCCCCCCCCCCCCCCAAAAGTAGACACCACTTGATCTTCTTTAACATCAAAGTATTCGTCTTATCAATCTAACTCTTATTTTCTACTTGCTTTAATATCGAAAGAACATCATAACATGCAAGCCAGTCAAGGGATTATCAGAAGTTCGTTTGACACGTTATTGGTTTTGTGTAAAGTTGTGCTGACAAGCTGGTAAAATTGCAGTGCGCGCTCTTGCCTGTGTCAACTGACTTTAGGACTGACAGCGCGTGGGTTGCAAGAGAGAGAGAGAGAGAGAGAAACAATTTCATGGTTGCACCACTGTTTTGAAGCTGAATGAATCATTTTATCCGTTTTCTACATGCGTGGCAATATCAAGACGTGTCAGTTGTTTATCTTGATCTATAAGTGTTGCTATGATGCGAAAGAGGAAATATACCATAGGTAAAGTGAACTTATGTTGTGTAAATTAACATCTGCACTTATATGTGAATTCATATTTTGTTGTCATTACTTATCAATCCACTGAAATGAAATAATAACTCAATTAGATAATTCTAAAATAAATGAATGGTCAGCGTGGCAGATCCTCATCACCTGGGGTCCAGGAAGGCCAAGATCCAGTTGCAGAGGAAGGCGTTCAGTCCCATGGTCCCGAGCTTGGTGATGAGCTCGAAGGGGACTATGGTGTTGAACAGCATTCTCACATAGGTATTTCTCTTATCTAGGTGGGTGAGGGCAGTGTGCAGTGCAATGGAGATTGGATCAGTTGGGGTGGTATGCAAATTGGAGTGGGTCTGGTGTGTCTGGGACGATGGAGTTGATGTGTGCCATGACCAGCCTTTCAAAGCACTTAAGGAATACAGATGTGAGCTCTACAGGGCGGGAGTCGTTGTGGAAGGTAGCCTTAGAGTTCTTGGGAACAGAACTTATAGTGGTCAGCTTGGGATGTGGGGATTACAGACTGGGACCAGGAGAGGTTGAAAATGACAGTGAATATGCATGCCAACTTTTGTGTGCATGCTCTGATTACGCGCCCTGGAATACTGTCCGGCCCAGCAGCCTTGCGAGTGTTGACCTAATTAAAAACCTTACGTCAGCATGTGAGAGTAAGATTACCCAGTCCTATGGGTCGTCGGGGCCCCTGATGCACAGCTCAGTGTTGTTTTTGACAAAGCGTGCATAAAATGCATTGAGTTAGTCTGGTAGAGATGTATCGTTAGGCAGATCACGACTGGGTTTCCCTTTGTAATCCGTTGTCATCTATAAGCTCTGCCACATGTGACGGGCGTCAGAGCCTGTGTAACAGGATTCCACCTTGCTCCTATTTTGTCCTTTTGCTTGTTTGTTGGCTCTGCAGAGGTAGTAGCAGGACTTCTTGTACTTGTTTGTGTCCTCAGCCGTAGCCTTGCGGTTGGCTGCGATAGCCCTGTGCGCGGTAGACCGGTCCTTTACTTGGTGCCAACCTCTTTTAATCCAAGGCTTTTGATTGGGGAAGCAGCGAACCTTCACTGTGGGGACAACGTCGGTGATGCATTTCCTAAAGAAGCTGGTGATGGAGGTGGTTAGCTTGTTGACGTTATCGGCGGAGTCCCGGAACATATTAATGTCAGCGCTAGCAAACCAGTCCTGTAGCATAGCCTCCGTTTCGGAGGACCATTTCTCAATGGAGCGTGTCACATGTACTTCCTGTTTGAGCTTCTGCTCAAGCAGGAAGCGTATAGAGTCACAATCTGATGGATCGAAGGGGGGACGAAGGTGGGTAAAGTAACAGTGGTCTAGGACTTTATTGTCCTTAGTGGCGAAGGAGAAGTGTTGATCATGACACGGAATTAAAATCACCGGCAACCAGAAAATCAGCCTCCGGAAGCATGGTTTCCTGCTTGTTTATAGCCTCATGCATTTTGGGTCGGAGCTCACAAGACGGCAATTACATAGTGCTTTTGAATACTACTTACAAACCTACACCTATTAATACAACTGGCAACGTGCTTTAACGTGCGGCAACGTTCTGTAGCCATACCTTGGCAGCTAGGGAGTGAGTCAGCCAGCAAGCATATGGATTATGAGGACTTTGCATGAGTCAATGGAGCTAGTTTCAGGGAAATAAATCAAAATTGGCAGTGCACTGTGGTGAAGCTAATTAGTGGGGTGCTTTGTTAGGCACCGTTTGATGATCCCTCTAAGTATTGTCAATATTGAAGCTATTTTTATTGGAGCTGTTTTATCACATTCTGTGTCTCAGTCTGTCCTTGAAGTAAACCGGGGGGGAAAAAAACATATTTTTTTTGAAAACATGCTCTCTATCAACCAACGCAGCCCACGAAACACATCCTGTGGGTTCTCAGCTTGTTCCTCCCGCCATCCAAGTGATGAAACCCAGTGACGTCACATCAACATATCATTTGTAATGACAAGGCATTTTTTCCTAGTCCGGTCACTTTGATAGGTAAACCTCCTGACCCTGTGTGGCTTCCCAACATTCTTTCTTCCACCATTCATCCATCCATCCATCCAGTCCCAAAATTGATGAATGGGTGTGATGGAGTTATGTGACGTCAGGGACCTTTCCATTAGGCAGGCAACAGATAGGAAGCCATGCATAATGTAGATGGATTTACTGTGGAGCCTTTCCTCATTAGCAGTTGGCGGGGAAACACAGAGAATAGACTGGGCCTTGGAGAGCAATGCAATTGCTCTGGTAACTAGGACCTCCGGTGACGGAATACACGGAAACACAGCTTTGTTAGCTGGAGGATGACTGGGAGATGATGGTTTGTTAAACTTTCATGAGTATATAAGTATGTTTCTGAGATAAAGTAATACATTAACAGGAGGTCAGTTAAAATCTTTGAAATTGTTGCACGTCGAGTTTGTATTTTTGCTCTGTGTATTTCCCTTGATACTCAAATACAGGTCTCAGAAACACAAAACCTATTTGAAGGTATTTGAATAATTTCAAGTTATTTGAAAACAAAACAAATGTTTATTTGATGGCTGACAAATGTTTGACGAAGAACCAAAACCTAGGTCAATTTAATTTAATTAAAATATATTATCATTAGCATATGGTTTCAAGGGCTTTCAGATATTAATCTTAACAGCCTAGAATTAAATACATAATGATTTAAAAAATATATATATAGAAACATTAACATTTATCAATTGAAATAATGGAAAGTAATACAAATATAAACCCAACAGATGTTGTTTTATTGTTGACCATTTCTTTACATATTGCATTACGTTACTCTTTGCATCATTGTCATAGCCTATGATTCCTTAACGGGCATTTTAGATCTGGGTTAATCATTTACGATGGCGATGCATTTGATGAACATCAGGGTCTTGTTTTGTCTCTCGTTGAGCAATGATCAGGCCTGAAGTTGCTTCCAGGGATGCTGAAACAAACTATTTCCTAATTCCTCCATTAATGTGTATCTGTCCAATGCCATCAGTTACGTAGGTTCAGGGAGTTGGACTAGTAACTGGAAGGTTGCAAGTTCAAGCCCCTGAGCTGACAAGGGTATCTGTCGTTCTGCCCCTGAACAGGCAGTTAACCCACTGTTCCTAGGCCGTCATTGAAAATAAGAATTTGTTCTTAACTGACTTGCCTGGTGAAATAAAATAAACATCCCTCATTCTCAAATGAATTGAAAAGAAAAGCACAGAATGAAACCAGGGATTTATATCACACTTATATTTTCATTTAGCATTGAGGCACACAGTGGAAAGTGTTCAGTCCCATTAACTTTTTCAAAATGTTGTTATGTTACAGCCTTATTCTAAAATGGATTAAATAAAACATGTTGCTCAGCAATCTACACAATCTACCCCATAATGACATCACAATACCCCATAATGACATCACAATACCCCATAATGACAAAGCGAAAATAGGTTTTTAGAAATCTTAGCAAATTTATTAAAAAATAAAAAACAGAAATATAAGTATTCAGACCCTTTGCTATGAGACTCGTAATTGAGCTCAGGTGCGTCCTGTTTCCATCCAAATTAAATTGATTGGACATGATTTGGAAAGGTACACAATTGTCTATATAAGGTCCCACAGTTGACAGTGCATGTAAGCAAAAACCAAGCCATGATTTGGGGAAGGATACTAAAACATTTCTGCAGCATTGAAGGTCCCCAAGAACAGTGGCCTACATCATGCTTAAATGGAAGTAGTTTGGAACCACCAAGACTGTTCCTAGAGCTGGACACCCAAGAGGGGAGATGACCAAGAACCCAATGGTCACTCTGACAGAGCTCTAGAGTTCCTCTGTTGAGATGGGAGAACCTTCAATACGGGTAACCATCTCGGCAGCACTCCACCAATCAGGCCTTTATGGTAGAGTGGCCAAACGGAAGCCACTCCACAGTAAAATGCACATGACAGCCCGCTTGGAGTTTGCCAAAAGGCACCTAAAAGGCACCTAGAGACTCTCAGACCATGAGAAACAACATTCTCTGGTCTGATTAAATTTTGGCCTGAATGCCAAGCGTCACGTCTGGAGGAAACGTGGCACCATCCCTACGGTGAAGCATGGTGGTGGCAGAATCATGCTGTGGGGATGTTTTTCAGCGGCAGCGACTGGGAGACTAGTCAGGATCGAGGCAAAGATGAACGGAGCAAAGTACAGAGAGATCCTTGAAGAAAATCTGCTCCAGGGCGCTCAAGACCTCAGACTGGGGCGAAGGTTCACCTATCAACAGGACAACGGCTCTAAGCACACAGCCAAGGCAACGCAGGAGTGGCTTTGGGACAAGTGTCTGAATGTTCTTGAGTGGTCCAGCCAGATCCCAGACTTGAACCTGATCAAACATCTCAAATGAAATCAAACTTTATTTGTCACATGCGCCGAATAAAACAAGTGTAGACCTTACAATCCCTGAACCAACAGTGTAGTTCAAGAAGAGTTAATAAAATATTTACCAAATAAACTAAAGTAAAAAATTATAAAAACGAACACAATAAAATAACAATAATGAGGCTATATACAGGGGTGTCGGTACCGAGTCAGTGTGCGGGGGTACAGGTTAGCTGAGGTAATTTGTACATGTAGGCAGGGGTGAAGTGACTATGCATAGATAACAGACGGCAAATAGCAGCAGTGTACAAACAAAACAAATGGAGGGGGGAGGGGGTCAATGTAAATAGTTCGGGTGGCCATTTGATTAATTGTTCAGCAGTCTTATGGCTTAGGGGTAGAAGCTGTTAAGGAGCCTTTTGGTCCTAGACCTGGCACACCGGTACCACCTGTCGTGCAGTAGCAGAGAAAACAGTCTATGACTTGGGAGACTGGAGTCTGACAATTGTCTGGGCTTTCCTCTGACACAGCCTATTATATAGGTCCTGAATTGCAGGAAGCTTGGCCCCAGTGATGTACTGGGCTGTACGCACTACCGTCTGTAGTGCCTTATGGTCAGATGCCAAACAGTTACCATACCAGGCGGTGAAGCAACCGGTCAGGATGCTCTCAATGGTGCAGCTGTTCAACTTTTTAAGGATCTGGGAATCCATGCCAAATCTTTTCAGTCTCCTGAGGGGGAAAATGTTTTGTTGTGCCCTCTTCACGACTGTCTTGGTGTGTTTGGACCATTTTTTAGTTGGTTGGTGATGTGGCACCAAGGAACTTGAAGCTCTTGACCCGCTCCATTGTTCGGCCCACCTTTTCCTGTAGTCCACGTTCAGCTCCTTAGTCTTGCTCACATTGAGGGTGAGGTTGTTATCCTGGCACCACACTGCCAGTTCTCTGACCTCCTCCCTATAGGCTGTCTCATTGTTGTTGGTGATCAGGCCTACCACTGTTGTGTCGTCAGCAAACTTAATGATGGCGTTGGAGTCGTGTTTGGCAACGCTGTCGTGGGTGAACAGGGAGTACAGGAGGTGACTAAGTACACACCCCAGATGGGCCCCAGTGTTGAGGATCAGCATGGCAGACGTGTTGTTCCCTACCCTTACCCCCTGGGGTGGACCGTCAGGAAGTCCAGGATCCAGTTGCAGAGGGAGGTGTTTACTCCCAGGGTCCTAAGCTTAGTGATGAGCTTTGTGGGCACTATGTTGTTCCTTTTGTCCAGTTGGGAAAGGGCAGTGTGGGGTGCGATTGAGATTGCATCATCTGTGGATCTGTTGGGGCGGTATGTGAATTGACGTGGGTCTAGGGTATCCGGGAGGATGCTGTTGATATGAGCCATGACCAGCGTTTCAAATCACTTCATGGCTACCGAAGTGAGTGCTACGGGGCAGTAATCATTTAGGCAGGTTACCTTCGCTTCCTTGGGCACAGGGACTATTGTGCTCTGCTTGAAACATGTACAGTTGAAGTCGGAAGCTTACATATACCATAAACAAATACGTTTAAACTCTGTTTTCATCCTAGTAAAAAGTCTGTCTTAGGTCAGTTAGGATCACCACTTTATTTTAAGAATGTGAAATGTCAGAATAATAGTAGAGAGAATGATTTATTTCAGCTTTTATTTATTTCATCACATTCCCAGTGGGTAAGAAGTTTACATACACTCAATTAGTATTTGGTAGCATTGCCTTTAAATTGTTTAACTTGGGTCAAATGTTTTGGGTAGCCTTCCACAAGCTTCCCACAATAAGTTGTGTAAATTTTGGCCCATTCCTCTTGACAGAGCTGGTGTAACTGAGTCAGGTTTATAGGCCTTCTTGCTCGACACGCTTTTTCAGTTCTGCCCACAAATTTCTTATAGGATTGAGGTCAGGGCTTTGTGATGGCCACTCCAATACCTTGACTTTTTTGTCCTTAAGCCATTTTGCCACATATTTGGAAGTATGCTTAGGGTCATTGTCCATTTGGAAGACCCATTTGCGACCAAGCTTTAAGTTCCTGACTGATGTCTTGAGATGTTGCTTCAATACATCTCCATAATTTTTCCACCTCATGATGCCATCTATTTTGTGAAGTGCACCAATCCTGCAGCAAAGCACCCCCACAACATGATGCTGCCACCCCCGTGCTTCACGGTTGGGATGGTGTTCTTCGGCTTGCAAGTCTCCCCCTTTATTCTCTAAACATAACAATGGTCATTATGGCCAAACAGTTCTACTTTTGTTTTATCAGACCAGAGGACATTTCTCCTAAAAGTACAATCTTTGACCCCATATGCAGTTGCAAACTGTAGTCTTGCTTTTTTTATGGTTTTGGAGCAGCGGCTTCTTCCTTGCTGAGCGGCCTTTCAGGTTATGTCGATATAGGACTTGTTTACTGTGGATATAGATATTTTTGTACCCGTTTCCTCCAGCATCTTCACCAGGTCCTTTGCTGTTGTTCTGGGATTGATTTGCACTTTTCGCACCAAAGTGCGTTCATCTCTAGGAGACAGAACGCGTCTCCTTCCTGAGCGGTATGACGGCTGTGTGGTCCCATGGTGTTTATACTTACGTACTATTGTTTGTACAGATCAACATGTACCTTCAGGCGTTTGGAAATTCCTCCCAAGAATGAACCGGACTTGTGGAAGTCTGCAATTTTCTTTCTGAGGTCTTGGCTAATTTCTTTAGATTTTCCCATGATGTCAAGCAAAGAGGCACTGAGTTTGAAGGTAGGCCTTGAAATACATCCACAGGTACACCTCCAATTGACTCAAATTACGTCGATTAGCCTATCAGAAGCTTCTAAAGCCATGACATCATTTTCTGGAATTTTCCAAGCTGTTTTAACCTTTCTGGCGCAGGCGTTCCGCTAGCGACCCACCTTGACAACATCCGGTGAAATTGCAGAGCGCCAAATTCAAAATACAGAAATAATAAACATTGATAAAAAAAATACAAGTGTTCGGCTAAGTACATCGGATGAACTTCTTGTTAATCCAGCCACAGTGTCAGATTTCAAAAAGGCTTTACGGCGAAAACATACCATGCGATTATCTGAGGACAGCGCCCCGCTTACAAAAGCATACAAACATTTTACAACCAAGTAAAAGTCATCGCAGTTCTGATGTCCGGAAGTTATTTTCGGTCATAAGAGACGGTAGCAGCAACATTATGTTCAAAATAAGTAAAACATTTTTTTTTTATTAACAACGCAAAAAAAAAGAACAAAATAGCACAGTTAGTTAGGAGTATATAAAACATCAGCCATCTTATTTGTTTCTCTTATATGTTGCTCTGGAGAGACTTGAAAATAGCTGTGCAGCAACACTCCCCACCCAACCTGACAGAGTTTGAGAGGATCTGCGTCATACCCAAGAATTATCAAGGCTGTAGCTGCTTACAAAAAGTGCTTCAACAAAGTTCTGAGTAAAGAGTCTGAATACTTATATAAATGTGGTTTTTCAGTCATTTTTTAAAAATAAATGTGCATAAAATACTAAAAACCTGTTTTTGCTTTGTCATTATGTGGCATTGTGTGTAGATTGATGAGTAGGAAAAATTATTTAATCCATTTTAGATTAAAGCTGTAATGAAACAAAATCTGGAAAAAGTTAAGGGGTCAGAATAATTTCTAATTGCACTGTATATATGCATCTACACAACAAATGGCCTGGGACATGGACTTAAAATGAATATGTGTGGAGTCCGTGGACCCATGTAGACACTGGAAAAGTGTTAAATTAACACACTGCTTAGTGGAAAACCTTATTCAAATATTTCCCAGAGTGCATTTTGAGTCAATTGTAGAGGTACCACACATGAATGTATGGTTGTTGCATTCAACCATTTTCTTGAGAGGCATTCTGGGAAACATGCAAAAAAAAAACAGTACACTGAGCAGTGTGTTAATTCAACACTGTTCAGTGTCTATATGGGTCCACACTTTTAGTGTTAATTAAACACTGGGGAATTTGCTGACAAGGTTCTTTCATTTATCTCTCTCCTCGCTGGTCTTCCTCCTTTTATCTATCTTGACTTGAGCTATTGCTAGTGAAGTGCAACATTGTATCAAATCAATCAACTGGGTCAGGCCCAATGATTATACATATGAAGGTCCATCTCGAAGCTGAGACATGCCAATATTTTTTTGCCACACATCCCTGCCCTTCTTCTTGTCTCAACATGTCAATCAAGACACATTATCTTCACACATATTTTAGACGCATTGATTTTCACTGACAGCCGCATCTCAATAACCAGCTTGGCCTCTTGCCACGCGCTCTACGGCCTTGCCCACTAGGCCATCACGCTTGTGAAATGTGGTGCCTGAAACTGTGTCACTTCTCTTTTGTTCAGTGTCAAGCAGAGTCAGGGTATATGCAGCAGTTTGGGCCGCCTGGCTCCTTGCGAAATGTGTGAAGACCATTTCTTCCTCACAAAGACCGCAATTAATTTGCCAGAATTTTACATAATTATGACATAACATTGAAGGTTGTGCAATGTAACAGCAATATTTAGACTTAGGGTTGCCACCCGTTCGATAAAATATGGAACGTTTATCCTTTCGCTGAAAGAAAGAATACACGTTTTGTTTTCAAAATGATAGTTTCCGGATTTGACCATATTTAATGACCTAAGGCTCGTATTTTCTGTGTTTGTTATATTATAATTAAGTCTATGATTTGATATTTGATAGAGCAGACTGAGCGGTGGTAGGCAAGCAGCAGGCAAGCATTCATTCAAACAGCACTTAACTGCATTTTGCCAGCAGCTCTTAACAATGCTTGAGGCACAGCGTTGTTTATGACTTCAAGCCTATCAACTCCCGAGATTAGTTTGGCAATACTTAAGTGCCAATAGGAACATCCACAGCTATTTTTAAAGAAGTTAATGAATCTCTGTGGATAACTCTCTGGTGAAGTATTTTGACTGACGGAGGACACTGACAACACATTCAGCAGCTACTGTACAGTATCTCTTTAGGGATGGATTGGTTTGGAGTTTCAAGCTCACTGCTAATGTCAAGCAGACGCTCAAGCTTGCCTTTGTACTTACTTACACATTTTTAGTAGGCTGACATTGTCCTCCAAGAGAGGCTGAATACATTCAGCAGATCCAGTTTGTTCTTTATGCATAAAAGTTCAGCCTGGTTCATAGACTAGACGTAACATAGTATATGTAAACCCAGGACACTTAAAGTAGTATGATATGTTACGTTTGGTTTGGTTACAAAAGACAGATGGTTATGTAATGGAAAAAGGAAAGTAGGGTGGGTGGATCGATGGAGGGATGGATGGATGGATGGATGGATGGACAGGCGGGCAGGTGTATACTGTGAATGTCTATCAACCCAAAGGTTGCATGTTCGAATCTCATCATGGACAACTTTAGCATTTTAGCAACTTTTCAGCTACTTACTACTTTTTAGCTACTTTGCCACATAACCCCTAACTCTAACCTAAAGCATGTCTAACATTGCCAGCTAGCTAACATTAGCCACCTTGCCACCTAGCTAGAATTCATTACATATTGTACATGTGTTCAATTCGTAACATGTAATACGAATTGTAATTCGTAACATATCATACGGAATGGGTGATGGACATCCACAAATTAATTCATACCAAACATAACATATCATACTAAATGGACTGTCTCTGAATTACGTACATATTAATAAGGAATGCTCTGAGACCAGATTGATTGTACAGAAAGTGAATAGCTTAATCACTTGATTGTGACAGAATTAGATTACTTTGCAAGCAAAGTCAGCCTCTGAATGTGAAAGAAATGAAACAATGATATCCCTATATACATCAGATTCACATCTTTCCCAGTGTAACGATGTGCACTGAGAAAGCAAGTTCAGGGACTGAATCAATAAATAAAAACATAATGCAAACCAAGAACCAGGAACAACGCACAGACAAGAAACAATAACGCTTGGGGAAGGAACCAAAGGGAGTGACATATATAGGGAAGGTAATCAGGGAAGTGTTGGAGTCCAGGTGAGTCTGATGACGCGCAGGTGCACGTAACGATGGTGACAGGTGTGCGTCATAATGAGCAGCCTGATGACCTAGAGAACGGAGAGGGAGCACAATTGACACCTGGGTACTTTACAGCTCGTTTCTAGCATAAATCATCAAAGCAGTGATACAGATCATTTATAAAATCAGATCCGTTTTATGTTCTTGAATATCTTAAGCTAACAAGCCTGTGCTTTTCGCTATTTTCTTTAATGAAAGGTAGGCCTATGGCATACCCTCTCATTTTGAGTCTTGGTTTTAACTTAACAGCCCTTCACTGACATTGAGGTAGGCTATTGAAAGTGTGCAAGGTGGGTGGAGGAAATTACCATCAAATCTATGGATATAGCAGCCTATAGCCTAATTTCGTCTGTCAAACAGGAAGTAAACCAATGTAAGTTACTCGAATTTGCCTTATTTTCAGGTCAAAACCTCTTGATCAATGGGTAAGAAATATATTATTTTTAGTAAAACAAACTATAGTAGTAGTAGTAGTAGTAAGATATCAAAGTTGACCTCATCTTCGCTCTCTTTCTCAAATGGACCAGAACATACACTACTTGACCTGAAGAATGTGGAGACCTGCTCGTTGAGCATCTCATTCCAAAATTATGGGCATTAATATGGAGTTGGTCCCCTCTTTGCTGCTCTAACAACCTCCACTCTTCTGGGAAGGCTTTCCACTAGATATTGGAACATTGCTGCAGGGACTTGCTTCCATTCAGTCACAAGAGCATTAGTGAGGTTGGGCACTGACGTTGGGTGATTAGACCTGGCTGGCAGTTGGCGTTCCAATTCATCCCAAAGGTGTTCGATGGGATTGAGGACAGGGCTCTGTGCAGGCCAGTCAAATTCTTCCACACCGATCTCGACAAACCATTTCTCTATGGACCTTGCTTTTTGCATAGTGGCATTGTGATGCTGAAACAGGAAAGGGCCTTCCTCAAACTGTTGCCACGAATTTGGAAGCAAAGAATAATCTAGAATGTCATTGTATGCGGTTGCGTTAAGAGTTCCTTTCACTGGAACTAAGGGGCCCGAACCATGAAAAACAGCCCCAGACCATTACTCCTCCTCCACCAAACTTTACAGTTGGCACTATGCATTGGGGCAGGTAGCGTTCCCCTGGCATCCACCAAACCCAGATTTGTTCGTCAGACTGCCAGATGATGAAGCGTGATTTATCACTCCAGAGAATGCATTTCCACTGCTCCAGAGTCTAATGGCGGCGAGCTTTACACGCCTCCAGCCAATGCTTGGCATTGCACATGGTGATCTTAGGCTTGTGTGCGGCTGCTTGGCCATGGAAACCCATTTCGTGAAGCTCTCGAGGAACAGTTCTTGTGCTGATGTTGCTTCCAGAAGCAGTTTGGAAAAACGGTCCTGTTCTGTGAGCCACTTCGCGGCTGTTTGTCCTAGACGTTTCCACTTCACAATTACAGCACTTAGAGTTTCTAGCAGGGCAGAAATGATACGAACTGACTTGCTGGAAAGGTGGCATCCTACGACGGTGCCACGTTGAAAGTTACAGAGCTCTTCAGTAAGGCCATTCTACTGCCAATGTTTGTCTATGGAGATTGCATGGCTGTGTGCTTGATTTTATCCACCTGTCAGCAATGGGTGTGGCTGAAATAGCCAAATCCACTACTTTGAAGGGGTGTTCTCATACTTTTGTATATACAGTATAGTGTAGGCTATAGGCTAGTCTGCGCGTAAGTAAACATTTTTAGGACTAGGCCTAATCAGAAATTATTTACAGAAGAAACCTTTGACTTTCTGAACTGCCACTGTAGCCCTACGCAAGACAGCCATTGGTTAAGCAAAACGTTTTTGATCAGCAAGAGTAGAGTAGACTGGGGCTCAGGGTTAGAATATCCTGTAATGCAGGTGTTATTTACACCATCCCAGCAGCTATTTTAGAAATATAACTTTGCTTTGTGCTATGGATCATTTGATTGAGACCACACTAAATAGCCTAAAGGCACAATTGATATTGCACGCCCGGTGTAGAATCAGTGATGAGGGGCGGCATCAGGGACACATCGATACATAGCCTAACACGCATGTAATTCTAAAACATTGAGAAATATTGACATTTCATCACTTAGAAATGACATGGCCTTCCCCTGTACTAGATTTAAAAAAAACAAAAAAATGACCCTCCCACATTTTCCTGCAGGTAACCATTCTGTAAATTTCGCTCCATCCCTTAGGGGGTGGTAGGTACGGGACCAAAACAGCTGTGAAGTTTAGCCTCTCGCTTCAATGCTCGTAGTTGTTGCGGCAATTGATCCTCTATGTTGTTAACTTTGTGCACCTACAGTAAATCAAATCGCTGAGTCTACCTTTAAGGTTAGGATTGATGATAGAGTAATCTGATCCTAGATCTGTTATATACCTCGAACCAAGTCCTAGCTGACTATGGTGCAGTAGATTTGGCAGTCCTCTGTTGGCAGATAAATTGTCTTTTGATTGAGATGTCCATTACTTTACATATTGTGCATGAAATCTCTTTGAAGAGGGAGGCGGAGAAGCATGGAAGTGTGGCCAAATTGTATATTTGCTGTTACAATGTGTTATATGACCGTCTGGTTCCTCTAGTTCACACTTTCAGGTATCATTGCACCTCCAGGAATCTACTGTATAAATCAATTCATTTGGCAAATAGAACTCTTAGGAACCTAAACGGTTCTGAAAATGTCCCTCAAGCAAACTCAAGTTGATTTGATTTCTCTCACCCGAACAAACAGTGAATAAAAATACAGTGCTTTAATTAACTGAGAAATGTCACTGAGTAAAGTTGCCCAGAGACACAGATTTAGAATCAGAATACATAACCTTAACAAAACTGGTGTTTTTAAATTTGTCTTAATTCAACTTCATCCTTTAAAAGCTGCAATATCTAACTTTTTGGGTAACCCGATCAAATTCACATAGAAATTAGTTATAGATCTATCATTGTCAATGAAAGCAAGTCTAAGAAGGGGTAGATCTGTTTTTTTTTTTGTGCTATTTCTATGCTTCCTGTTCAGTTTTGTTTTGCATCTTTTCCTTCTGGTTTTGTACACCAGCTTCAAAGAGCTGAAAACACAATATTTTTGGTAAAGGAAAATATATTTCACAGCGGTTTAGATAATACGATGAATCTCTACATTGATTTTTTTTTGGTCGCATAAACTGAAGTAAAACAAACAATTAGAATTTTAGCAACCAGGAAATGGCAGAGGGATTTCTGCATATTGCACCTTTTTAAAGCAATCAGTCTGATTAGCAACAAAAAGCCATTACTGTGATTTGATTTTCCAAAGCCCAAAATACAAGTGTAAAAGAACCCAGTAGCTTCCTCCATCCATCTTCTAGACAGAGGAGTAAAGCTAGTCTCAGTACTGTCTTCACAGGTCTGTGTTTAATATTAACTAGTCTGCAGTAATCAGCTAATGGAGAAGTTGGGTGGTCAGAAACCCCAAGGTCTGTGTGTATGTGTTTGTGTGTGCGCGCATGTATGTGCGCGTGGGTCTGTGATTGTGTGTGTGTGTGTGTGTGTGTGGGTGCATGTATGTGCGCGTGGGTCTGTGATTGTGTGTGTGTGTGTGTGTGTGTGTGGGTGCATGTATGTGCGCGTGGGTCTGTGATTGTGTGTGTGTGTGTGTGTGTGTGTGTGTGTGTGTGTGTGTGTGTGGGTGCATGTATGTGCGCGTGGGTCTGTGATTGTGTGTGTGTGTGTGTGTGTGTGTGTGTGTGACCACATCTCTTTAAAGGGCTGCATTACAGTCACCACCAGTCTTAGAATTGGGAGTGACAGAGGAGATTAACTGGGGGTACGCCTGTGACTCAGTGTGGGTGTTCTGTCTAATATTGTAATTATTGAAGAAAGAAACGTGAAATGTGAGGAGAGAGAGAGAGAGAGCAAGAGAGAGTAAAATTCCAACAACAAAAATATTTAAAAAAAAATGGAGAATGGGGGAGGATGACTCTTTTGGTGTTTTCTAATTAGTGGTGTTAGAAGCAGTGCCTGGATTGTAGTCCATCTCGTCTGTGACGGCACTCATGAACGATGGCAATTGTCCATTATGTGTCCATCTAAAATCAACCCCTAGCCTGCTAACACCTCTAGCCCTTAGACTCTAGCCCAGGGGTGGGCAATTTTTTTGTCTCAGAGAGCCACATCGGGAATTTGAAAATCAACCAAGGGATGCATTTTTTTGGGGATCAATTGTTTGTTAAAAACAATTTGTGGGTGCATCCCGAGTAGCACAGCGGTCTGAAGCACTGCACCGCAATGCTTGAGGAGTCACTACAGACCCGGGTTTGATTCCAGGCTGTGTCACAGCTGGCCATGACTGGGAGACCCATGAGGCGGCGCACAATTGGCCCAGTGTTGTTTGGGTTAGGAGAGGGTTTGGCCATGTCCCATCGCGCTCTAGTGACTCCTGTGGCAGGCCGGGCGCCTGCACACTGACATGGTCGGCAGGAGTACGGTGTTTCCTCTGACACATTGGTGCGGCTGGCTTCTGGTTAAGCGAGCATTGTGTCAAGAAGTAGTGCAGCTTGGCTGGGTTGTGTTTCGGAGGACGCACGGCTATCGACCTTTGCCTCTCCCGAGTCCGAACCAGAGTTGCGCTGATGGGACAAGACTCTACCAACTGGATACCATGAAATAAGGGGGACAAAAGGGTCAGATTGAAGTCCCTGGCGGTCCACACTTTACCCTGCCTTGCTCTAGCCTCTAATATATACTACATCATACCACGGGAGGTTGGTGGCACTTTAACTGGGGAGGACGGGTTTGTGGTAATGGCTGGAGTGGAATAGGTGGAATGGTATCAATTGCATCAAACAAATGGTTTCTATCCCAATCGCTCCGTTCCAGACATTACTATGCATCATACTGAGATGTTCATAAACTCAAACGACACAAAATGTCTCCAAGATCTTTTTTCTTTTTAGATAACTCCCCATGTCCTCACATCACTGTCATGGTCTGTCACTTCAAAGGAAAAGGAATGAACATCCTCTACGAGAGGTGAGTTCACCTGCTGCTGTTCTCCACCTCTGTTCTGATGCACCATGAGTAACCATCGGGCTCAGGGAATTTTCCATGTCGTACTGAGAATCTGCAATTGCGTAAAAAAAAACTTATTTCCGGCTGCGTCATTTCTTAATGGAGAAAAACAGATCAGAGCTCAGAGACGCTGCCTTCTAGTTTGTGTAACGTCAAAAGGTAAAGCCTCGTCAGTCCAAATACGGCAACAACAACCAGCGTGATTTTGGATATCACTTTACTTGACACGGTCATAACCACGTCACAATATGTCATAACAGCTGACATAACTTGTCATAACCTGTCATAATATGGTCATAACACTGTCGTGACCCATATATTCATACCTGTTGTGACGTACAGTATGCTGCATTATTTTATAGCTGTTTATGACACCTACATAAGAGTTTCAAAAGCCACATTTATTCAAATGATTTTCTTACCTGCCAAGAAGTTTCCTTTCACTTGAAAGTTTGTTTATTAAATCCTTTGTTGTTGTTGTTGTTGTAATGAATTATTATTATTTACAGTCATGTTTTTTTTCATCACATTTTAAATACACTTTATGACACCATGAAGAGGCATTATGACATCATAGGCCTATCTGGCTTATATGATTATCAGTCATCAGTCAAAAAGAGGGTGCCTGCTCCTGAAATCTGCTCCATTCTTTCCAATCCTCAGCAACAGAGTATATGATGGTCATTCGGAGGTTGGATTGTTGACAGATATTTGACATTTGTATCTAAAAGTATAATTGAGAAATAATTGATCAAAGGCCTCCCTTAAGACTCCACAGTGTTTCATCTGTAGGCGGTAAAAAGCTAACATTAGTTTCCTATGAAACTTTACTGATTACTCTGTTGTATTTTGTTTTCAGCATCTTTTTTAATTTTCTACATTTCTGAATATTGAAAAATATAAACATTAATATTGAAAATATACACATTTTGATTTGGGAAATGTTCAATATCGCTGAACATAATATGTTCTACGGTCATATCAATGTTTCAGAGTGGGATCTCTGATTCCTTCAGAGTTAAGATCCAATTAGTATGCATTACCAACAGAGTGAATGTGAAAACGGATTCAAAATGGTTGCCCTCTACTGGTGATTTGCAGGATGCGCAAGGATACAAGTACAAGGAGGGCTGTGATTGGTCACATTGCCTACTGTGCCTACTCTTTATAAAAATGTTCCATAGCTTTGAAACTAGCAGAGATTCCACTCTGGAAGTTTAATATGCCCGTAGAGTATATTATGTCTATCATGTAATGAATGATTCATTGAGATACAAATCACTGATGGACTGATGCCTCTTATCATTTTGCTATCCTATCCATCATCCCAAACTCGGAGATTGCACTTTTTCTTGTTGATCCCGTATTGAAAAGCGCTGAAGAAGATGCCTGTAGGCTTAGGGAGAGGTATAACTAGCAATACATACCAATGACATTGATCCTCGCGAGGGCCGGGAAAAGATGCCGGCCCAGTTGAATGCTCATTTTCCTCCACTAGACTGAGATGGTCCAACATCAAGGTGTTTCACTTTTGATGAGCCCGATGCTATTCTAGATGAGTGGGCCGTGTCTGTGTCCTTCAGCACAGAAACAGTGTAGTCGCTAGAGACAAAAGCCAAAGGAGAAAGACCTTCAGTGTGTAGAGGAAAGGCTCCTCTCCTGCTGCAAATATTGTCCTTCAAGTACCCTCTGGGCTGAAATCTCAACACATGTGCACACACACACACACACACACACACACACACACACAGACACACACACACACAGACACACACACACACAGACACACACACAGACACACACACACACACAGACACACACACACACACACACACACACAGCCTCACTACATAGTGAGGGCTGAAAACAGAAACCCAACACATCATTGAATCGAACATCCCGTAAAGAGTTCATGTCAAGGCGTACATGCCTGTGCATCCATGTAAATGTTCCATCATATTCTATCCTCATCCGGTGATGCAATAATCAGCAGATTTTTTTTTACCAATAGTAAGCTCCATTTAGATGTCTTGAGAGTGTCATATTTATAAACCACAGGGTGTTGGGATGATGAGTGCTACTTCCCCATCCGCCGGCATAACTGATCCAATTTCATGATTGACATGTTAGAGAGAGAATTCTGGAGAGAGATCTGGAGAGAGGGAGAGAGATCTGGAGAGAAGGAGAGAGATCTGGAGAGAGTGAGAAGCATGGAGAGAGTGAGAGAGATCTGGAGAGAGGGAGAAAGATCTGGAGAGAGTGAGAGAGATCTGGAGAGAAATGGAGAGACATGGAGTGAGTGAGAGACACGGAGAGAGTGAGAGAGATCTGGAGAGAGTGAGAGAGATCTGGAGAGAGGGAGTAAAAAATGGAGAGGAAAGATTGGGGGGAAGGACAGGGAGAACGACCGCAGGACACATTACACTGCCACCCTTAGAGGCAGTGTTAGAGTGAGTTCTGACAGTTTTTCAGCAGGCCCAAGAACACAGTCAAACTCTGGCCAAGGCTCTCTGACTACTACTACCACTACTACCACTACTGTTTCTATTACTATTACTACCACCACCCTTGTTACTACTACTACAACTACTACTACCACTACCACAACCACTACTACTACTATCATTACAAATACTACTACTAAAACTACTACCAATACAACCACTACTACTACTTCCACCACTACAACCACCACCACAATTAACATTACTATTACTACTACTAGTACTACAAATACTACAACCGCGGCTAATACTACTACTTGTACTACTGCTACCACTACTACCTCCACTACAACCACTACCACTATTACTACTAATACTATTATCACTACAAACTCGGCTAATACTACTACTAGTACTACTGCTACCACTACTACCTCCACTACAACTACCACTACAACCACTACCACTATTACTACTAATACTATTATCACTACAAACTCGGCTAATACTACTACTAGTACTACTGCTACCACTACTACCACCACTACAACTACCACAACTACTACTACTAACAGTACTACTACTAATACTATCACTACCACAACAACAACCACTACTTCTACCACTATCACTACTACCACGACTACTACCACAACCACAACCACTACTTCTACCACACAACAACTACTACCACTACTACCACCACCACTACCACCACTACTACCACCAAAACTACTACTACTACAACCACAAACACTACTACCACTACAACTACTACTACTATCATTACAAATACTACTACTACTACCAATACTACTACTACTACCACCACGACAACAACCACCACAACTACAACCACTACCACTAGTACTAACACTACCACCACTGCTACTACTACCACTAGTACTAACTAGTCCATCGCGTCGGGACAGTGATCCTCACACTAACACTGTATTTAGAACAGGGTGCTCTCCTCACAGGACCTTCTAAATGAGAGTGAGGCAGAGAGGCACAGAGACAGAGAGACAGAGAGTGACAAAGCGAGTCACATTTGACAAATGAATCATTTAGCATTCAGCCTTTTATATGGGAGGTGTGTGTTTGTGGGGGGGGGGGGGTGCTAAAAGAAAAGATGAACATGTTCCCCTACACCTAAAGGAAAGCCCCTGCCTGCAGAAAAAAATGGCTGATATGTGCGTACATGGATATTGGCAGCTGTGACCCAATTTTACAGAGAGGCAGAGGGGCAGAGAGACACACACAGAGAGAGAGAGAGGGGCAGAGAGACACAGGGAGAGGCACAGAGGCAGAGAGACACACAGAGAGGCAGAGGGGCAGAGAGACACACACACAGAGAGAGAGAGGGAGAGAGAGAGAGGCACAGAGGTGTAGAGAGAGAGAGAGAGAGAGAGAGAGAGAGAGAGGCACAGAGGCAGAGAGACAGAGAGTGACAAAGCGAGTCACATTTGACAAATGAATCATTTAACATTCAGCCTTCTATATGGGAGGTGTGTGTTTGTCGGGAGGGGGTGCTAAAAAGGGAAGATTAATAAGCTAATGTTCCTCTACGCCTAAAGGAAAGCCCCTGCCTGCAGAAAAGAATGGGCGATATGTGCGAATATTGGCAGCTGTGACCCAATTTTACTTATTCATACCACAGACAGACAGACAGACAGACAGACAGACAGACAGACAGACAGACAGACAGACAGACAGACAGTTAGTTAGTTGAAATGTGGTAAAGGGAAATGGTGTAATCCCCGCAAATCATGTCTTTGTCTCCCTGAGGACAACTTTTCCATCTGCCTCTGTTTTCCCCTCTCTGATGCCCACTGTGTGTGTTTTATGCATATGTTCTGACAAGTGATGGATGCACAAGTAATGAGAAAAACATCTAAGAAAAACCTGGTGGGTGCTGAGACACTGTAAAGACGCTTCTGAAACCACACAATGTATAAGTAATTACACATCAATGTTTAACAGTATTTTAAGTGTCACTTTATGTGAGTGGTGGGAGGACACTTAACACTTCTCCGTTGGCTGGATGTCTCTGGAGTGGAGTCGTACTGGGGAGACAATATCTCTGAGTATTTATCAGGTGCACAGAGGGTGTGAATTAAGTGTGAGTGGTAACAGCTGTAGCCAGTTAGCCATACAACACCTGGGAACAGACGGAAAGCATGCATGCTTTACCCCTCTGAGTGGTCACAGACACACACGTGCACGCACGCACAACGCACACACGCACACACACACACATGCACGCACAGAAACTTTCAATGAAAAGTGCTTAGACCACTTGAAAAAGTGCCAGGAATTCTAAATGCATTGTGCATTTTGATCACTATCATATCATCACATTCTATTCTTCTTCTTCTTATATTATATTATCATATTATTATTGTATTATTATTATAATTATATTACGAGTATTATTATATCATTATATTATTATTATTGTATTATTATAATAGTATTATTATATTATATTATCATTATAATATTATTATAATATTATAATTATTATATTATAATTATTATATAATTATTATATTATTATTATATTATCATTATTATTATTATATTTTGATTATATTATTTTGATTACAATATTATCATTTATTATTATTATATTATTATTATTATTATTAGCCCCCGACCCCACTTTCTCTGCGCAGCACCCCACACTCTCCAACCCCACAGCCCCAACAGTTCCTTTCACTGCCCAGCACCCCACACTCTCCAACCCCACAGCCCCAACAGTTCCTTTCTCTGCCCAGCACCCCACACTCTCCAACCCCACAGCCCCAACAGTTCCTTTCTCTGCCCAGCACCCCACACTCTCCAACCCCACAGCCCCAACAGTTCCTTTCACTGCCCAGCACCCCACACTCTCCAACCCCACAGCCCCAACAGTTCCTTTCTCTGCCCAGCACCCCACACTCTCCAACCCCACAGCCCCAACAGTTCCTTTCTCTGCCCAGCACCCCACACTCTCCAACCCCACAGCCCCAACAGTTCCTTTCTCTGCGCAGCACCCCACACTCTCCAACCCCACAGCCCCAACAGTTCCTTTCTCTGCCCAGCACCCCACACTCTCCAACCCCACAGCCCCAACAGTTCCTTTCTCTGCCCAGCACCCCACACTCTCCAACCCCACAGCCCCAACAGTTCCTTTCTCTGCGCAGCACCCCACACTCTCCAACCCCACAGCCCCAACAGTTCCTTTCTCTGCCCAGCACCCCACACTCTCCAACCCCACAGCCCCAACAGTTCCTTTCTCTGCCCAGCACCCCACACTCTCCAACCCCACAGCCCCAACAGTTCCTTTCTCTGCCCAGCACCCCACACTCTCCAACCCCACAGCCCCAACAGTTCCTTTCTCTGCCCAGTACCCCACACTCTCCAACCCCACAGCCCCAACAGTTCCTTTCTCTGCCCAGCACCCCACACTCTCCAACCCCACAGCCCCAACAGTTCCTTTCTCTGCCCAGCACCCCACACTCTCCAACCCCACAGCCCCAACAGTTCCTTTCTCTGCGCAGCACCCCACACTCTCCAACCCTACAGCCCCAACAGTTCCTTTCTCTGCCCAGCACCCCACACTCTCCAACCCCACAGCCCCAACAGTTCCTTTCTCTGCCCAGCACCCCACACTCTCCAACCCCACAGCCCCAACAGTTCCTTTCTCTGCCCAGCACCCCACACTCTCCAACCCCACAGCCCCAACAGTTCCTTTCTCTGCCCAGCACCCAGAGGGCACAGCTGAAGCATTATATGAATCTCTTGACAAAGCACTTTCTCTCGCAGGATGCAGCAGGAGCAGCAGGCGGCAGGAGCAGCACACACACAGCCAAACTCAAGGTGACAGTTCCTCTTAGCAGCCCTCTGCCGTACCAGCCCAGGCTCTCACCGTAGTTTGTCAGGAGAACAGTGGCATGTATAAAGGATCGCTCTCAAACAGAGAAAGTACATGGAACAATAGGAATGTGAGGGGGGTTTTTGTGGGTCTCAGATGACGCTGCTCTTTGTTGCTTGGTCAGCACTGTAAAAGCAAGGTATTGTGCAACATCTTTTTTTGAGTGCCGAACCCCTTATACCTTGAGCTTGTCTGTATTTCTTCTACAGTCATTTCTTATCCATTGCCTCAGAGTGGGGAGAGATGAGGTCGAGGTTTTGGGGCGAATGTAAAAGCTGTTTGGATGTAGGATTGGGTTGGATTGTACAGGTGGTACTCTGAGAGTGAGAGCGTTGAGAGGACGATTTTGAGAATAGAATAGGTGATCTCTGAGCGTTCTGCTCAGGGAAGAGGATGACAAATGACTAAAATGGTACCAAACCCACGCTATCAATCACTGTCTGCTACCGCCCACATGGAAAGGTGCTTTTACATGGAAGCCAAA
This sequence comes from Oncorhynchus mykiss, assembly GCF_057628025.1. Classification (NCBI taxonomy): domain Eukaryota; kingdom Metazoa; phylum Chordata; class Actinopteri; order Salmoniformes; family Salmonidae; genus Oncorhynchus; species Oncorhynchus mykiss. The sequence goes on along the minus strand of NC_143037.1, from coordinate 8,578,845 downwards.
CCAGCTGAAACTGGGTCCCTCACAACTGAAAGAGCTGCATTTCCACTGTAATCTTCACAAAACAGATCTACACAGCAGCACACAACACTGAAGCCAATTCCACTTTGATAAGTCTTATCTTTACACATGGTTTAGTTACGCTTTTCATTCCAGCCAGTCTCCGATTTGGCTCATTTCGACATGACCTCTCCAGTTCCCAGCACATCGTCCCCAAGATCACTGTTGTAAATGAGAATGTGTTCCGTGTCAGTCAACTCACCTGGTAAAATGAAGGCTAATAAATTAGAAATGATAGAAACATAGCCCACTCATGGAACGTGTGCTTTCAGAGATTTGGTTGGCAGCTGGCCTATTACATTTCTTCACAGCAGTGTGTGTGCTGTATGTAAAAGGTACCGTCCCCTTACCGACTGTAGAGTATGCATCTGAGACCGTGTGCATGTCTCCGAGCACATCCATCCATTCCTGTAACGTCCAGAACTCTTCAAAAAGGGGGAGGTTTACATTTTCCATCACAACAAGTACGGACGGCGTCGTAAAAAGTGGTTACTAAGCAACTGCTTCATGGCTTCTCGATCAGTCGACTGTTGCAGGCATGTGAGGCTCTCTCTCGCTCTCTGACAAACACACACACACACACACACACACACACACACACACACACACACACACACACACACATCATACCGTCTTATAAGGATTTTCTCAACGTGTCACTAATAGGTTAAACTCACAGAATCTTAATCTAATATGATTGAGAGCACCTGATAGATGTAGGTTTACCTGACAGACGGTATCTTTTTTCAGTCAATACCTCTTACCTTTAAGCATTATAAGACATTGAACAATTTGCATAGAATTGACATTCAATCCAAAAATAAGCAAGAAATAAACATTATGGTGATTAGTCTAGGCCTAGTTTTAATTGGATGCAATTATCAGTTAGTTTTGTTGTCGGCAAAAACAAAAATGGTGTGCGGGTTAAGGGCAAAATTTAGAACAGAGGTGTAAGTTGGTCTGTTGGTATCACCGATATCCAGAAGCCCGTTGGTGAGTGGAATGTCATTTACCGAGTTCTGACATCAGCGTTGAAATGATTGAAAGCATCTTGACTGGCCGCATCACCGCTTGATATGGCAACTGCTTGGCATCCAATCGCAAGGCGCTACAAAGGGTAGCGCCTATGGCATAGTACTGTACATCACCGCAGCCGTTCTCCTTGCCATACAGGACATCTCTATACCAGGCGGTGTCAGGAAGGCCCTAAAAATGGTCAAAGCCACCCAAGTCATACACTGGTCTCTATGCTACCGCACAGCAAGGGGTACCAATGCACTAAGTATGGTACCAACAGGACCCTAAACAGCTTCTACCCCCCAAGCTATACGACTGCTAAACAACCTGCATTGACCCTTTTTGCACTAACTCTTTTGACTCATCACATAGTCACTTTATAGTGGCCTCCCACAAAGCAGTCCACACTCCCAACGAGAGGCCCGGATACAAACAACTAATAGTTTCACCGCCCTGGAGCCTGATCTTCCTGCACCTTCGTCGCTGGGGGTACCTGTGTCTGCAGCCGCTGTTCCTACTCTTTCCCCTACAGTTTCAAAGTCGACGTTGGCAACCTTCCGCCCCTGCCCTGGATAGAGGGTGTGGGAGGATTTCCTTGTCCTTCTCGCCAGCTGTGATTTTGGGCAGCTCCAAGCTAAGAAATGTCACTGTTCCTGGTGCAAAAACACTGTCCTATCCCGGAGTTCGGGTAAATGATATGACTAAGCTGCAGCCGGAATGTTCTACGCCAGGACATGGAAATAGATTCCATCGTAGTCTGTGTGGGTTTTAATGACATCATGAAGGGCAGCTCTGAACAGTTGAAACTAGATTTTGAAGAGCTGATTGATTCTCTGCTAGCCACTCATTAAATACCCATCATATCTGGCCCTGTGCCCTCTCTGAATCGTGGCATTGAATGCTTTAGCAGGATTTCTCCTCACAACTAGCTACGTGATTGTTGCAGCTCATTGGCTCATTGGCTCTAACTTTTCTTGACAATTTCGAAACCTTTTGAAGCAAAACTTGTTCATAAGGAGGATGGGATACACCCAAATCATGTGTGTTCCTGGATCCTTTCACAGCATAATAAGGCTGCGTTGAGACAATGACTTATCAATGACCCAAGTCCAACTCATTTAATCCCTACCATTGTGTCGCTGAGTTGTAATATTGCTTCAGCAAATGTACATTATACAAGGGGCGTTGGAAGACACAATGTAAGTAACCTAATGTATGTCCCTCTTACTACCCTGTATGCCTCTGATGATCCAACAACTATTGTATACAGTAATCATGCGCCTATGAACCAGAGTTATACTTTTAGCACTGAGGCGGTGTGCTCTAGTAGGAAGTCCACTGTGTGCAGCTCACCTTGCACTACCAAGTCTACTTCTGATAAGCTACCCAGTAAAGCATTAAAAGCAATCAAGCATGACAAAAAAGTGCTAAAAATAGCCCACTTTAACACTGTCAACTGTGTTTATTTTCAGCAAACTTAACATGTGTAAATATTTGTATGAACATAACAAGATTCAACACCTGAGACATAAACTGAACAAGTTCCACAGACATTTGACTAACAGAAATGAAATAATGTGCCCCTGAACAAAGGGGGGGGGGGGGGGGGGCAAAATCAAAAGCAACAGTATCTGGTGTGGCCACCAGCTGCATTAAGTATTGCAGTGCATCTCCTCCTCATGGACTGCACCAGATTTGTGGGTTCTTGCTGTGAGATGTTACCCCACTCTTCCACCACTCTTCTCCCTGTTTCTCAAGTTCCCGGACATTTATGGGGGGAATGGCCCTAGCCCTCACCCTCCGATCCAAAAGGTCTGAAACGTGCTCAAAGGGATTGAGATCCGTGCTCTTCGCTGGCCATGGCAGAACACTGACTATCCTGTCTTGCATGAAATCACGCACAGAACAAGCAGTACGGCTGGTGGCATTGTCATGCTGGAGGGTCATGTCAGGATCAGCCTGTAGGAAGGGTACCACATGAGGGAGGAGGATGTCTTCCCTGTAACGCACAACGTTGAGATTGCCTGCAATGAAAACAAGCTCAGTCCGAAGATGCTATGACACACCGCCCCAGAACATGACAGACCCTCCACCTCCAAATCGATCCATCTCCAGAGTACAGGCCTCAGTGTAACACTCATTCCTTCGACGATAAACGCGAATCCGACCATCACCCCTGGTGACACAAAACTGTGACTCGTTGTTGTTGCCGATGATGTCTGATGAGGACCTGCCTTACAACAGGCCTACAAGCCCTCAGTCGAGCCTCTCTCAGCCTATTGCGGACAGTCTGAGCACTGATGGAGGGATTGTGCGTTCCTGGTGTAACTCGGGCAGTTGTTGTTGCCATCCTGTACCTGTCCCGCAGGTGTGATGTTCAGATGTACCGATACTGTGCAGTTGTTATTACACGTGATCTGCCACTGCGAGGACGATCAGCTGTCTGTCTTTATCCCTTTACACTTGTGTGAATAAGGTAGTAGTTTTGGAATTGTTAGCTAGATTACTCGTTGGTTATTACTGCATTGTCAGAACTAGAAGCACAAGCATTTCGCTACACTCGCATTAACATCTGCTAACCATGTGTATGTGACAAATAAAATTTGATTTGATTTATCTCCCTGTAGCGCTGTCTTAGGTGTCTCACAGTACGGACATTGCAATTTATTGCCCTGGCTACATCTGCAGTTCTCATGCCTCCTTGCAGCATGCATAAGGCATGTTCACGCAGATGAGCAGGGACTCTGGACATCTTTCTTTTGGTGTTTTTCAGAGTCAGTAGAAAGGCTTCTTTAGTGTCCTAAGTTTTCATAACTGTGACCTTAATTGCCTACCGTCTGTAAGCTGTTAGTGTCTTAACGGCCGTTCCACAGGTGCATGTTCATTAATTGTTTATGGTTCATTGAACAAGCATGGAAAACAGTGTTTAAATCCTTTAAAATTAAGATCTGTGAAGTTATTTGGATTCTTACGAATTATCTTTGAAAGACAGGGTCCTGAAAAAGGGAAGTTTCTTTTTATTGAGTTTATGTAGCTTAAGAAACAATTTAATGAAATCAATAACTTGCTGGTAACAGATGACATTCATATTCTGACAATCTCTGAAACTCACTTAAATAATACCTTTGATAATACAGTGGTAGCAATACATGGTTATAACATCTACGGAAAAGACTGAAATGCCAATGGTGGAGGTGCTGCTGTTTATATTCCAAACCACATTCCTGTAAAGATTAGAGAGGATCTCATGTTAAATACTGTTGAAGTGATATGGCTACAGGTTCATCTGCCTCACCTAAAGCCCATTCTGGTGGGAAGCTGCTATAGACCACCAAGTGCTAACAGTCAGTATCTGGATAACATCTGTGAAATGCTTGATGATGTATGTGATATCAACAGAGGTATATTTTCTGGGTGATTTAAATATTGACTGGCTTTCATCAAGCTGCCCACTCAATAAAAAGAGTCGAACTCTAACCAGTGCCTGCAACCTGGTTCAGGTTATTAGTTAACCTACCAGGGTAGTTACAGACAGCACAGGAATTAAATCATCAACGTGTATTGATCACATCTTTACTAATTCTGCAGAAATTGGCTTTAAAGCAGCATCCAAATCAATCGGATGTAGTGATCACAATATAATAGCCATATCTAGGAAAACCACATTTCCAAAGGCTGGGCCTAATATAGTGTATACGAGGTCATACTATCACTGTTGTAGTGATTCCTATGTTGTTGATGTAAATATGTGTTGGTCTGTGCCGTGTAATTAGGAGCAACCAGACGCTGCACTTTACACATTTATGAAATTGCTTATTCCAGTTACTAATAAGCACGCATCCATTAACAAAATGACTATAAAAACTGTTAAATCCCTGTGGATTGATGAGGAATTTAATAATGTTATGTATCAGAGGGATGAGGCAAAAGGAATGGCAAATAAGTCTGGCTGCACAACAGATTGGCAAACGTAGTGCAAATTGGCAAATGATGTGACTAAACTGAATAAAAAGAACAATAAACTATACTATGAAACAAATATAAATTCTATAAAATAATGATAGTAAAAAGCTTTGGAGCACCTTAAATTAAATGTTGGACAAAAAAGCAAACTCTGCTCCATCATTAATTGAATCAGATGGGTCATTCATCACAAAACCCACTGATATTGCCAATTACTTGAAATATTTTATTATTTGGCTAGATTAGCAGATTTAGGCATGACGTGCCAGCAAAAAAACACTGACACTAAACATCCAAGTATAACTGAATAAATTATGAGAGACAATCACTATAATTTTGAATTCCGGAAAGTGAGTGTGAAAGAGGTGAAAAACTATTTGTTGTCCATCAACAACGACAAGCCACCGGGGTCTGACAACTTGGATGGAAAATTACTGAGGATAATAGCGGAAGATATTGCCACTCCTATTCGCTGTATCTTCAATCTAACCCTACTAGAATGTGTGTGCCCCCAGGCCTGGAGTGAAGCAAAAGTAATTCTGCTATCTAAGAATAGTAAAGCCCACTTTACCGGCTCAAATAGCCAATCAATCATTCTGTTACCTACCCTTAGTAAACTTTTGAAAAAAATTGTGTTTGACCAGATACAATGCTATATCACGCTAAACAAATTGACAACAGACTTTCAGCACCCATATAGGGAAGGACACTCAACAAGCACAGCACTTACACAAATGGCTGATGATTGGCTGAGAGAAATTTATGATAAAAAAGATTGTGGGAGCTGTTTTGTTTGACTTTAGTGCATCTTTTAACATTAGCAATCATAGTCTGCTGCTGGACAAAACTTATGTGTAGTGGCTTTACAGCCCCGGCTATATTGTGGATAAAGAGTTACCTGTCTAACAGAACACAGAAGGTGTTCTTTAATGGAAGCCTCTCCAACATAATCCATGTAGAATCAAGAATTCCCGCAGGGCAGCTGTCAAGGCCCCTTTCTTTTTTACAATCATTGAGTAATGCCAGTGTGTCTATGTATGCAGATGACTCAACAATCTACAAGTCAGCTACTACAGCGAGTGGAATCGCTGCAACACTTAACAAAGAGCTGCAGTCAGTTTCAGAAAGGGTGGCAAGCACTGTTTGTCCTTAACATTTCAAAAACTAAAAGCATCGTGTTTCGGACAAATCATTCACTAAACCCTAAACCTCAACTTAATCTTGGAATAAATAATGTGGAAATGTAGCAAGTTGAGGTGACTAAACTGCTTGGCGTAACCCTGGATTGTAAACTGTCACGGTCAAAACATGTTGATTACAACAGTAGCTAAGATGGAAGAAGTCTGTCCATAAAGTCGCTGCTCTGCCTTTTTTTGTCGCACCTGGATTACATAAAGAGGGACCTCGGAAAATTACAAATGGCTCAGAACAGGGCAGCAAAGCTGGCCCTTAAATGTGGACAGAGAGCTAACATTAATAATATGCATGTAAATCTCTCCTGGCTCAAAGTGGAGGAGAGATTGACTTCATCACTACTTGTTTTTGTAAGAAGTGTTGTCATGCTGAATGCACCATGATGTCTGTTTTAAACTACTTGGACACCCATGCATACACCACAAGACATGCCACCAGAGGTCTCGTCACAATCCCCAAGTCAAGAACAGACTATGGGAGGCGCACAGTACTACATAGAGCCATGACTACGTGGAACTCTATTCCAAATCAGGTAAATGATGCAAGAAGTAGAATCAGATTTTAATAAAAAAACAGATAAAAATACACCTTATAGAACAGCTGGGACTGGGAAGACACACACACACACACAGGCACAGACACACATACACATGATAAGACATGCACTCTACACACTTACACATGGATTTTGTATTGTAGATATGTGGTAGTAGAGTAGTGGCCTGATGGACACTAAATGTGGTGTGAAAAGTGTTATGAAATGTAATATTTTAAATTGTATATAACTGCCTTAATTAATGTTGCTGTAGCCCAGGAAGAGTGCTGCTTTGGCAGCAGCTACTGGGGATCCACAATTAAATACACCTATAAATATGTACATATCTACCTCAATTACCTCGTACCCCTGCACCTCGATTTGGTACTGGTACCCTGTGTATATAGTCAAGTTATCGTTACTCATTGTTTATTTATTATTACTTTTATTATTAGGGGTTATTACTTTTCTATGATGTATCTATTTGATTTATGTATGCATTGTTGGAAAGGGTCCGTCACTAAGCATTTCCCTGTTAGTCTACACCTGTTGTTTACGAAGCATGTGACGAATACATCTGGATTTGATTGATTTGACGTAAGAAAGCGCGAGGTAGATGAGGGAGGGAGATGAGGGAGGAAGGAGAGAAGAGGGTTCTCGAGCTGAGCTTTCATAGTCCAATCACTCTCCTCGCGCCAGACAGAGAACAAGTCAACGGGAATCTTGACCAGGGTAGGTTTCATCACGTTTTCATCAAGTTTTCTATCTTTGAACTATTGCATTAACATAGAGATAAATTAATCACATTGCGTTGTGTTGTGCTTTTTCTGTAATATACAATTAATAACTTTTAAGTAAGTATAATATATTGAAATAGGCTATTCTTCGGCGATATTTTACTGAGTGAAAACGCATATTTGGCTGCAATTAAAACCGTTTTGAATGTATTGGTTGTACTCTAGTCGAATTTTATTCTAAAACTTTAATGCATTTGGAAAGTTCCAGTTGCAATGGAATGTCTGTACATCGAAAGGGGTTTAAACAAGCGCGTCTTGACTGCATGCAGCCGTTATGACAAGCCCAGAATCCCCGAATGTCAAACATTTCACGAAAAGGATGTGTCAAAAATACCGCCGCTCAGAATAAATGATTGTGGTTTCCATCGCGTGGATAAATTGTTTGCTTTGATTAGACTTAACGCACTCCCCTTGACTTGTGGATAATGGCTCATGAAGCGTTTTGTTTGTTTCCTCTATAGCGCAACTTTCACCACAACAAGAAAATGTGAACACAAGACCTGCCATGTAAAGACGACTCGACTCAAGGCGCCCCACATAAATCAGTACCTTAGACAGCGACACCCGGCCGTTATCAGCATCTCCAACCCGGCGGAAAGCACACAGTCCACTGCACTCGGCTGTCCTACCAGAGCGCAACCAAGGCATGCAGTTCCGCGAATGACGATTCTCTCTATCAGAGCGCAATGGGTTTCAGAAGCGCTGCTATTAATGATATACTTAACTAATTGCGTCTTCGATACTGATGCTATTCATTCTTCTAGCCAGTATGGTAACAGTATCGATCGTGAGAGGACCAACGCGAGTGGCAGGTGACGAGGGTTGTAGTAACAGCCTTGTTGGACTGAGAGCCTGAGAGCCCTATCACATTCACTTCACTACCAAGTCAGAGAAGATCACAAGCGTCGCGTCGGAAGTGAATTGACAAGTTAGACACACCATGGGGATAAGACACCTTTTGCTGCTCCTCATATACCTGGATCCCCTGAGCGTTCTCTGCGCCGGGACAGGAGGCAAGAAGATGAAACCCGTGACCAAGCGGACTCCCAAGGCGAAAGACACCAACATCACCGCGGCGGTCCCCACCGCCGCGCCGCAGAAGAACACGACCAAGGACTACGATACGTGCACGGGTTACTACGACGTGAGCGGACAATTTGACAGAGAGTTTGCGTGTAACAACACGGTTCACCGCTACTGCTGCGGGTCCTGCTTCCTGCGGTTCTGCTGCCAGGAAAAAGAAAAACGAGTGGATCAGTCAAGCTGTAAAAACTACAACAAGCCGGACTGGGTGAAAACGCCCCCCCCGTCGCCAGCCTCGACGGGACAGCCTTTTGACCCGAGCATGGACCAGACGAACACTGCGGTGTACATCACCTGTGGGATCATAGCTTTTATTTTAGTGGTGGGAGTTTCGGCTAAAGTTGCCTATGACAAAGCCACAGAGCCTCCTCAGGAAATGAATATCCATAGGTAAGTCAGAATTAATGACTTAATAAATGAATGAATGAATGAATGAACGAACGAATGAATATACATGTCTGCTTGGGTGCAAAGCCCCGTTTTATATGAAACATGATGAAACATGATCTGGTCTTTTATGTCTTGAGAGAAAAATGTCAATGTGGTTGAACATATCATTCTGTATTGAAGTCATGTTCACATGCAGTATAAAATATTTTATGGATAATCTGAGTGTGATAATTAACCTGACATATAATATAGTTCATATGGGTCTTATCCACAACCCCCAGCAGTCTAAACCCTTATACTAAAAGGTCTGACCCTTGAACTAAGAAGACTAGTCACACCTTGAAAATAATTGTTATGACAATTATGGGTCAGAGGTCAGAGTTCATTGGAACATGGTCACGTGAGATTGAATACATACTTGACCTCCATTGTACATAATGTACTGTGAGGTGGTCACGTGTGTCTTCCTGGTACAGTAGGCTACAGATAAAGATGTTTCTATATGAAAAAACACTTGACTTTTAACCAGGTTGAGCTATGTCCTGCTTTATACAAATCATTTTATCACCCACTACCAGAATGCTATTAAATCTGGTACACTAGGCTAGTTTACACACACAATAAATGATGTATATCGTTACAAACCAAAGAACCCCTATCTGTACTATTTAGAACCATAATGTGTGTGTGTAAACTAGCCTAGTGTACCAGATGGCATTCTGACATTTACTCTCAATTCCATATATACAATTAAATATGATAAAAACAAATGCATGTGCCATTTGGTGCTATGAAGAACCCTGCTCACAAGGTTCTAAATGGAACTTGTATGGTGCTATAAAGAACCCTGCTCATAAGGTTCTAAATGGAACTTGTATGGTGCTATAAAGAACCCTGCTCATAAGGTTCTAAATGGAACTTGTATGGTGCTATAAAGAACCCTGCTCATAAGGTTCTAAATGGAACTTGTGTGGTGCTATAAAGAACCCTGCTCATAAGGTTCTAAATGGAACTTGTGTGGTGCTATAAAGAACACTTTCCTATGGTTTTATGAAGAACCATTAGTTCTATATAGCACCAAAAAAGGGTTCCGCTATGGTTACAACCCTTTTTGGGGCCATATAGAATTATTTTTTATGGTTCTTTATAGAACCATCATGGAAGAATGGTTCTCAATCTGAAATGTTCTTTGTAGATCATTTCGTGGAAACATACATGGTTATTTGTTCTGTTCAGCCATATTACACTGTTAAACTTCCATAGGTGTTACTGTGTTAATTAGCAACTTAAAGTGAGCAACCTCTTGAACAGCTTGGGGTCCCTGAGAAAATAAACACAGAGTGATTTAATCAACCATTCTCAATTGATGCAAAACATTGTTGCTATATATAGTCATAAATAACACAACTCATTAGATAAACTGGAATGAGACTCTCACTCACGGTTGCACAAAAAAAAAGCTATGCCTAAACTACACCCCAAAATATTCCAATGAGCCTCCTCCCCTACATTTTAATTATCACTAAAAGAGCAAAGAATCATTTTGTGAACTTTAAAGAGACCATTGAAGGGCTCAAAAGGTTCTTTGAGTCATTATGGTTCCACATAGAACCATTAGCCTTCCCAAAGAATCCTTGAGGAACCATTATTATTATTTTTTTGTACACATGAAAGACCAAGGTAATTGCAGAGGTGTTCAAAGGGAAATATTTACATGATTTGGGAAATGCTTGCATGTCAGTTGTGTGGTGAAGGACTGATCCTATTGATGTATATTTGATGTATTTTTTTTGTTGTTATTGGTTGTTTCACTGCAGGTGTTGTGACAAATCTAGTTTCTGCATCATAACATCAAGCCGTATGTAATACTATGGAGAGCACTGACAGTGCATCGTCCCTTCAAATGCAAACAGATAAATCCAGACGCACAACAACGTCTATACACATTCCCCTCGTAAGATACTCATAAAATGACAAGGCCTTTGCTAAGTCAAAACAAACTCTATTGCCATAGACCATAAATTAGAAAATAAAACCTCTAATCCAACCCCTCTCACCCTGAGCTAACTCTAGTCCCATAGCAGCTATCACACCAACACGTTCTCTGTGGTGGTGGTGGTGTGCATTCTCAGACTGCAGTGGTGTACTGACATGGGTTAAACAAGGCTATGTTGGAGTGGCGGTCTGCAGTTATGTGTTTTCTCAGCTGTTTCTCGGCTCCCTCTGGGGCTTTGCAACCTTACGTTTAACCACAGACTAGTGGACAACACATGATGCTGGAGAGCACACATCAATGAGTAACCGCTGATACACATTGTAGTCTCCCACTATGAAGCATGGTCCTTTTACACATGCGCGGCGGCACAACACTGGAGTAATCTAGAGACATTCAAAAATGTGTCGCGCACAGGCGTCCGGTGGCATCTTAATTGGGGAGGACGGACTTATAGTAACGGCTGGAACGATATCAACGGAATGGTATCAAACACATCAAACACATGGTTTCCACGTGTTTAATACCATCCCATCCACTCCATTATTGTGAGCCGTTCTCCCCTCAGCAGCCTCCTGTTGTATAACATTAAGGTTAAAGTGTCATTGGAGTTGCCTGACACGTCTGCGCCACAGCAAATCCAATGATAAATACATAACAGCAAAACTCAGATGTGAAATAAATAAAAACAGGGACAGTATTTATAGAACAGGAAAGGTTACGCTGTACATATATCTGTCACACACAAGGCTTTGAGCAGCAATGCAAACATCATTTGATTTCCTTCTCTTCAAAAAGCTCAGCCAGAAAAAAAACAACTATTTGTGTTATTTTCTGTCATGATGCTGTTGAGTTTTTCCGTTCCCTCTCTCCCCTCTCCTTCTCACCCTCGAGGGGTGCCATACCTCCGTATGCACCTGGTGTCGGCCTGAAAAACACTCCAATTCAACCCAATTATAACGGCTTCTCATAAACACAACTATGCTTCTCTTTCTGTTGTTAGTGTTATTTGCTACCTTCACTGTTTTTGTTAGTAGAGTGGATGTCCACGCCCCCGCGAACATCTAATTAGCATAATACAAAAGCCCATAGAATCTGTCCGTTTAAGCGAGACGTATCTATCTTGGGCTTGCGTCCTCAATCCACAGCATCTGACAATGCCGGTCTTCTGCATCTGCGGTGAAAGTTGGTAGAGCTACAGTGGGATTTTGTCAGACCAGGAGACGAAAATGTAGTGGCCAAAAAAGGGGTTAAATATGGGTCAAATAAATATAAAAACAATTAGCTTATCTGTCTTATATCTCTCAGATAGAAGACAGACACTTCAAAACGTACCTCCTTTTGATGTAGTTTTTTGGACAGCCTGTTTTTCCATATATGATTATGTTATTCAATGTGTTTCTATGGGGTAATAGCAGTAACACCAAATTCAATATTTCATCAAATATATGAATTTTTTCAAAAAACAAATTGTACTATACAGGGTTCCTAAAATTCCAAGTCAAATATCTAAATGATCCTTATTATGACCTACTTATATGTTAGCACAGTAGAAACCCATATCCGGGCCCTTATACCTCAGGGGGGTTTATAATGGTTCTCTATAACCAGTCAGTGCCAAGAAACAAATGAACTCTCACTCACCTTGGAAACGTAAATGCTTGGAGAAGTGAGCTAAATAGACGTATCAGTGACCTTTGGTGCACAAACCTTTTTTTTTATTTATCAAAACCTGCCATTTTCTTCTCTGTGTCCACAGGGCCCTTGCAGACATCCTGAGGCAACAGGGGCCCATTCCCATATCTCAGTACGACTGTGAGAACTTTTCAGCCATGAACGGCTCTCCCAAAGACAACACTCCTCAACAAACCTCCTCCAAGAACCACTACACCCCTGTCCACCAGTCCAAGTCCAACCACGGTACGTGACCTTTATAGGTACATGTATTCAACTGTGTTCGGTAAATATCTTCAAAGACACATTGGAGAAGTGTTATATTGGGTGAAGTGTGCGAATGTGTTGGTGCATAATCACTATGTTTCCAGTAGCGCTGCGTGGGTACAATCACTGGGAAAACCAAGCCACGATTGTTTTTCTCTCCACATTGCAACCTATGCGTTGTGATAATAGCGTTGTTTGCTCTATCACCCGTTAGTTCATATGCCTTGCCACCGTGATATATAGGCCCAAGGCCGAGAGAAAAAGAAGACGCAGTGGAAAATGAATTCAACCACACCTTTGTTTCATCACAAAACCATAGAGCAACCTTTGTCTGGTGAAGTCCACAAAGCATACTGCATGTAACAAACAGTTACATGACCTACAGCAACCTCTGTCTGGTGGAGTCCACAAAGCATATTGCATGTAACAAACAGTTACATGACCTACAGCATACTCTGTCTGGTGGAGTCCACAAAGCATATTGCATGTAACAAACAGTTACATGACCTACAGCATACTTTGTCTGGTGGAGTCCACAAAGCATATTGAATGTAACCGTTACATGACCTACAGCAACCTCTGTCTGGTGGAGTCCACAAAGCATATTGAATGTAACCGTTACATGACCTACAGCAACCTCTGTCTGGTGGAGTCCACAAAGCATATTGAATGTAACAGTTACATGACCTACAGCAACCTCTGTCTGGTGGAGTCCACAAAGCATATTGAATGTAACCGTTACATGATCTACAGCAACCTCTGTCTGGTGGAGTCCACAAAGCATATTGAATGTAACAGTTACATGACCTACAGCAACCTCTGTCTGGTGAAGTTCACAAAGCATATTGAATGTAACAGTTACATGACCTACAGCAACCTCTGTCTGGTGGAGTCCACAAAGCATATTGAATGTAACCGTTACATGATCTACAGCAACCTCTGTCTGGTGGAGTCCACAAAGCATATTGAATGTAACCGTTACATGACCTACAGCAACCTCTGTCTGGTGAAGTTCACAAAGCATATTGAATGTAACCGTTACATGACCTACAGCAACCTCTGTCTGGTGAAGTTCACAAAGCATACTGCATGTTACAAACAGTTACATGACCTACAGCAACCTCTGTCTGGTGGAGTCCACAAAGCATATTGAATGTAACCGTTACATGACCTACAGCAACCTCTGTCTGGTGGAGTCCACAAAGCATATTGAATGTAACCGTTACATGACCTACAGCAACCTCTGTCTGGTGGAGTCCACAAAGCATATTGAATGTAACAGTTACATGACCTACAGCAACCTCTGTCTGGTGGAGTCCACAAAGCATATTGAATGTAACCGTTACATGATCTACAGCAACCTCTGTCTGGTGAAGTTCACAAAGCATATTGAATGTAACCGTTACATGACCTACAGCATACTCTGTCTGGTGGAGTTCACAAAGCATATTGAATGTAACCGTTACATGACCTACAGCATACTCTGTCTGGTGAAGTCCACAAAGCATATTGAATGTAACCGTTACATGACCTACAGCATACTCTGTCTGGTGGAGTCCACAAAGCATATTGAATGTAACCGTTACATGACCTACAGCGTGGTCAAGCAAGGTAATGTTTCTGACATTTTCAGACTATTAAACAACTATTGATTTAGAACCCCAGAGAGTTACCGCAAGTCCCAAAGAAAACAGGAGCTGCCTCCACTATTCCAGCACCATTTTAACTACAACATTTCAACATCATCAAATCACCTCTGCCTAGTCCAATACAGTGACAACTAAAAGATTCCCAAAACAATTTAGTCCAATCAGCGTATGCTAAATATCATACTGTCCATGGTACTAACTTCTGTGTGTGTGTGCTTGAAAGAAGAAAAAAAAATATTGACTCACCCTACTTCTAGAGAAAGGCCAATGCCATTCTCCTCTCTTTCATGTTGCCGAAATGGTCTCACTCTGTCATACAGTACACGGTTTTAGTTGTTGTTATCATAGGCTACCTGGCTAAAATGCTTGCTCGCTAGACTAACTTCCTTTCATGGGCAACAATTAGCCAGATAGTTAACATTAGCCTACTTCCATCAGGCCAGGGGCATAATGTATAAATGAATGATTGGATCGGATTCGCCATTATAATCATTGGCCAGTACGAAGAATTAAGTAAAACCACAAGTCCAAATCCCTATTCCTCTATGGCTAATTTAGGAAATAGATTGTTTTAGTTAGCTCGCTAGCCTTTGGAGGACAACACAACGAGATGCAACAATTACATTTATTTCTGTCAACAACGACATTTGGCTTTTGATATGATGTGATAGGTTGTGAAGCCAAATCCAAACTGGATTCCCTTGATACTTTCTTTTGGTGCGCCAGGATCATTCACAGTTGAGCTGAATGCTGATTGGCTATTATTTGATTATTTTTGTTCATCAATGCTTGCTGGCTTCTCTTGCATTGAATGCTACTGGCGGCAACAATGTCATACCCTTTTGGACCAGATGCATCAGATAAATGGTGTGTACACATCGAGACAGAGGGGGCGCTGTTTCGCTTGCTTGGATGCTTTCTCTGGTCAGTACACGGTTTTAGTTGTTGTTATCATAGGCTACCTGGCTAAAATGCTTGCTCGCTAGACTAACTTCCTTTCATGGGCAACAATTAGCCAGATAGTTAACATTAGCCTACTTCCATCAGGCCAGGGGCATAATGTATAAATGAATGATTGGATCGGATTCGCCATTATAATCATTGGCCAGTACGAAGAATTAAGTAAAACCACAAGTCCAAATCCCTATTCCTCTATGGCTAATTTAGGAAATAGATTGTTTTAGTTAGCTCGCTAGCCTTTGGAGGACAACACAACGAGATGCAACAATTACATTTATTTCTGTCAACAACGACATTTGGCTTTTGATATGATGTGATAGGTTGTGAAGCCAAATCCAAACTGGATTCCCTTGATACTTTCTTTTGGTGCGCCAGGATCATTCACAGTTGAGCTGAATGCTGATTGGCTATTATTTGATTATTTTTGTTCATCAATGCTTGCTGGCTTCTCTTGCATTGAATGCTACTGGCGGCAACAATGTCATACCCTTTTGGACCAGATGCATCAGATAAATGGTGTGTACACATCGAGACAGAGGGGGCGCTGTTTCGCTTGCTTGGATGCTTTCTCTGGTCAGATACATTCAGCCTCTTGCGAATTAAAGGAAAATTATAAAATACAGAGAGATGAAAGATACATATTTTCTTTGGGGGGTAAGCCAGGCTTTCATTGGAATCCATGAGTACATGCCACTGTGTGCTTCATTACTTTGTGTGTGTGTGTTTATATGAGCCGTTGTGTGTTTATTCAGTTTCTGTGTGTATGAGAGCACACATTGTGTGTTTATTCAGTTTCTGTGTGTGAGAGCACACATTGTGTGTTTATTCAGTTTCTGTGTATGAGAGCACACATTGTGTGTTTATTTAGTTTCTGTGTGTGAGAGCACACATTGTGTGTTAATATGAACAGTTGTGTGTTAACTCAGTTTCTGTGTGTGTGAGAGCACACATTGTGTGTTTATTCAGTTTCTGTGTGTGAGAGCACACACTGTGTTTATTCAGTTTCTGTGTGTGAGAGCACACACTGTGTTTATTCAGTTTCTGTGTGTGAGAGCACACATTGTGTGTTTATTCAGTTTCTGTGTGTGAGAGCACACATTGTGTCCACAGCTGCGTTCCCTGTCAGTGGTGTAATCTCTTATGTAGACATCCCATAATCATCCAATTTGTGCAAGAGAGAGAAAGGTAGGGTTAGAGACAGTAGAGAGAGAAAGGTAGGGTTAGAGACAGTAGAGAGAGAAAGGTAGGGTTAGAGACAGTAGAGAGAGAAAGGTAGGATTAGAGACAGTAGAGAGAGAAAGGTAGGGTTAGAGACAGTAGAGAGAGAAAGGTAGAGTTAGAGACAGTAGAGAGAGAAAGGTAGGGTTAGAGACAGTAGAGAGAGAAAGGTAGGGTTAGAGACAGTAGAGAGAGAAAGGTAGGGTTAGAGACAGTAGAGAGCGAGAGGAATAGAGACAGTAGAGAGAGAGACGGAGAGAGAGAGAGGGAGAGAGACAGTAGAGAGAGAGAGAGGGAGAGAGACAGTAGAGAGAGAGGGGGAGAGAGCAGAGAGAGAGAGACAGAAAGAGGGCCTGTCAGTGTAGATAACTGTGGCTAGCAAGGGAACGGGGCCGGGCAATCTCTGGCAGGGTGGAAACGTTAGACGCTGGCACACAGAGACCGTGACCGCTCGGCACGCGGAGTAACGTGATTCGACCACACGGCTGGGAAGTGGGAACAGAACACCACTGACAGGGTGTACTCTGGGGTATGGGCTCTCTGAAGAGATACAGTTAACGTGAGACAGCTTTGTGGTTGCAGGATTGTGAAGCAGGTCTGAGTCGAGAGAGAGCGACAGAGGGAGAGGGAGAGAGAGAGAGACGGAGAAAGGTGTTTGAGAGATACACAGTGAGACAGAAAGACGATTGAGAGAGGAAGAGACTGGCCGTATCCGAATAGCCGTACTTGCAGTCTAAATAGTAGGCAGTGAGGGAAAAAAGTATTTGATCCCCTGCTGATTTTGTACATTTGCCCACTGACAAAGAAATTATCAGACTATAATTTTAATGATAGGTTTATTTGAACAGTGAGAGACAGAATAACAACAAAAAAATCCAGAAAAACGTATGTCAAAAATGTTATAAATTGATTTGCATTTTAATGAGGGAAATAAGTATTTTACCCCCTCTCAATCAGAAAGATTTCTGGCTCCCAGGTGTCTTTTATACAGGTAACGAGCTAAGATTAGGAGCACACTCTTAAAGGGAGTACTCCGAATCTCAGCTTGATACCTGTATAAAAGACACCTGTCCACAGAAGTGAACTATCAATCAGATTCTAAACTCTCCAACATGGCCAAGACCAAAGAGCTCTCCAAGGATGTCAGGGACAAGATTGTAGATCTACACAAGGCTGGAATGGGCTACAAGACCATCGCCAAGCAGCTTGGTGAGAAGGTGACAACAGTTAGCGCGATTATTCACAAATGGAAGAAACAAAAGAACTGTCAATCTCCCTCGGCCTGTGGCTCCATGCAAGATCTCACCTCGTGGAGTTGCAATGATCATGAGAACGGTGAGGAATCAGTCCAGAACTACACGAGAGGATCTTGTCAATGATCAAGGCAGCTGGGACCATAGTCACCAAGAAAACAATTGGTAACACACTACGCCGTGAAGGACTGAAATCCTGCAGCGCCCGCAAGGTCCCCCTGCTCAAGAAAGCACATATACATGCCCGTCTGAAGTTTGCCAATGATCATATGATTGATTCAGAGGACAACTGGGTGAAAGTGTTGTGGTCAGATGAGACCAAAATGGAGCTCTTTAGCATCAACTCAACTCGCCGTGTTTGGAGGAGGAGGAATGCTGCCTATTACCCCAAGAACACCATCCCCACCGTCAAACATTATGCTTTGGGGATGTTTTTTTGCTAAGGGGACAGGACAACTTCACCACATCAAAGGAACGATGGACGGGGACATGTATCGTTAAATCTTGGGTGAGAACCTCCTTCCCTCAGCCAGGGCATTGTAAATGGGTCGTGGATGGGTATTCCAGCATGACAATGACCCAAAACACACAGCCAAGGCAACAAATGAGTGGCTCAAGGAGATGCACATTAAGGTCCTGGAGTGGCCTAGCCAGTCTCCAGACCTTAATCCCATAGAAAATCTGTGGAGGGAGCTGAAGGTTTGGGTTACCAAACATCAGCCTCGAAACCTTAATGACTTGGAGAAGATCTGCAAAGAGGAGTGGGACAAAATCCCTCATGAGATGTGTGCAAACCTGGTGGCCAACTACAAGAAACGTCTGACCTCTGTGATTGCCAACAAGGGTTTTGCCACCAAGTACTAAGTCATGTTTTGCATTGTATTAGATTACACATTCTCATTATGGGTGAGTCTAGTATTAGATAATACATTCTCAGTATGGGTGAGTCTAGTATTAGATTACACATTCTCAGTATGGGGGAGTCTAGTATTAGATTACACATTCTCAGTATGTTTGAGTATTGCATTAGATTACACATTCTCATTATGGGTGAGTCTAGTATTAGATTATACATTCTCAGTATGGGGGAGTCTAGTATTAGATTATACATTCTCAGTATGGGGGAGTCTAGTATTAGATTACACATTCTCAGTATGGGGGAGTATTATATTATACATTCTCAGTATGGGGGAGTATTAGATTATACATTCTCAGTATGGGGGAGTATTAGATTATACATTCTCAGTATGGGGGAGTCTAGTATTAGATTATACATTCTCAGTATGGGGGGAGTCTAGTATTAGATTACACATTCTCAGTATTGGAGAGTCTAGTATTAGATTACACATTCTCATTATGGGGGGGGGGGGGGGGGGGGGGGAGTCTAGTATTAGATTACACATTCTCAGTGTGGGAGAGTCTAGTATTAGATTACACATTCTCATTATGGGGGGGAGTCTAGTATTAGATTATACATTCTCATTATGGGCGAGTCTAGTATTAGATTACACATTCTCAGTATGGGGGAGTATTGCATTAGATTATACATTCTCAGTATGTTTGAGTATTGCATTAGATTATACATTCTCAGTATGGGGGAGTCTAGTATTAGATTATACATTCTCAGTATGGGGGGGAGTCTAGTATTAGATTATACATTCTCAGTATGGGGGAGTCTAGTATTAGATTATACATTCTCAGTATGGGGGAGTCTAGTATTAGATTATACATTCTCAGTATGGGGGGGAGTCTAGTATTAGATTATACATTCTCAGTATGGGGGAGTCTAGTATTAGAGTACACATTCTCAGTATGGGTGAGTCTAGTATTAGATTATACATTCTCAGTATGAGGGAGTCTAGTATTAGATTATACATTCTCAGTATGGGGGAGTCTAGTATTAGATTATACATTCTCAGTATGGGGGAGTCTAGTATTAGATTATACATTCTCAGTATGGGGGGAGTCTAGTATTAGATTATACATTCTCAGTATGGGTGAGTCTAGTATTAGATTATACATTCTCAGTATGGGGGAGTCTAGTATTAGATTATACATTCTCAGTATGGGGGGAGTCTAGTATTAGATTATACATTCTCAGTATGGGGGAGTCTAGTATTAGATTATACATTCTCAGTATGGGGGAGTCTAGTATTAGATTATACATTCTCAGTATGGGGGAGTCTAGTATTAGATTACACATTCTCAGTATGGGGGAGTCTAGTATTAGATTACACATTCTCAGTATGGGCGAGTCTAGTATTAGATTATGCATTCTCAGTATGGGGGAGTCTAGTATGTTGATAGTTGTTGATTAACTGAACAGTTCTACGTAGTATATATTAAGGTTAGTACATAGTGCAGTCACGGCCAAAAGTTTTGAGAAAGACACAAAATTAATTTTCAGAAACTTTGCTGCTTTAGTGTCTTTAGATATTTTTGTCAGATGTTACTATGGAATACTGAAGTATAATTACAAGCATTTCATAAGTGTCAAAGTATTTTATTGACAATTACATGAAGTTGATGTGAATTGTATTTGCAGTTTTGACCCTTCTTTTTCAAGACTTCTGCAATCCGCCCTGGCATGCTGTCAATTAACTTCTGGGCCACATCCTGACTGATGGCAGCCCATTCTGGCATAATCAATGCTTGGAGTTTGTCAGAATTTGTGGGTTTTTGTTTGTCCACCCGCCACTTGAGGATTGACCACAAGTTCTCAATGGGATTAAGGTCTGGGGAGTTTCCTGGCCATGGACACAAAATATCGATGTTTTGTTCCCCGAGCAATTTACTTATCACTTTTGCCTTACGGCAAGGTGCTCCATCATGCTCGAAAAGGCATTGCTCATCACCAAACTGTTTCTGGATGGTTGGGAGAAGTTGCTCTTGGAGGATGTGTTGGTACCATTCTTTATTCATGGCTGTGTTCTTATGCAAAATTGTGAGTGAGCCCACTCCCTTGGCTGAGAAGCAACCTCACACATGAATGGTCTCAGGATGCTTTACTGTTGGCATGACCCAGGCCTGATGGTAGCGTTTACCTTGTCTTCTCCGGACAAGCTTTTTTCTGAATGCCCCAAACAATCGGAAAGGGGATTCATCAGAGAAAATGACTTTACCCCAGTCCTCAGCAGTCCAATCCCTGTACCTTTTCAGAATATCAGTCTGTCCCTGATGTTTTTCCTGGAGAGAAGTGGCTTCTTTTCTGCCCTTCTTGACACAAGGCCATCCTCCAAAACTCTTCGCCTCACTGTGCGTGCTGATGCACTCACACCTGCCTGCTGCCATTCCTGAGCAAGGTCTGTACTGGTGGTGCCCCAATCCCACAGTTGAATCAACTTTAGGAGACGGTCCTGACACTTGCTGGACTTTCTTGGGCATCCTGAAGCCTTCTTCACAACAATTGAACTGCTCTCCTTGAAGTTCTTGATGATCCTTGCAGGTAACCATGACTGACAGAGAAAGACCAATAATTCCAAGCACCACCCTCCTTTTGAAGCTTCCAGTCTGTTATTCAAAATCAATAAGCATGACAGAGTGATCTCCAGCCTTGTCCTCGTCAACACTCACACCTGTGTTAACGAGAGAATCACTGACATGATGTCAGCTAGTCCATTTGTGGCAGGGCTGAAATGCAGTGGAAATGTTTTTTGGGGGATTCAGTTCATTTGCATGGCAAAGAGGGACTTTGCAATTAATTGCAATTCATCTGATCACTCTTCATAACATTCTGGAGTATATGCAAATTGCCATCATACAAACTGAGGCAGCAGACTTTGTGAAAATTAATATTTGTGTCTTTCTCAAAACCTTTGGCCACGACTGTATAGTTTTAGTACGTAGACAGAATTCGGACACGGCCAGAGATAGATGTGTGCTCAGGTTTCAGTTTCCACCTCAAAACAACAAGAGAGAAAGGTAAGATCAACAGACAGCCCTAAAATCCCACTCGCGTAGACAAAAAAATAAATGTGGAGACAGACAGACAGACAGACAGACAGACAGACAGACAGACAGACAGACAGACAGACAGACAGACAGACAGACAGACAGACAGACAGACAGACAGACAGACAGACAGACAGACAGACAGACAGACAGACAGACAGAGGTGCGGGCTGGTCAGGTGTGTCAGGTTTGAGCGTGTCGACCCCAGTATGCTCCCAGTCAGAGGTCCCGTTTGTCTCCCTGATTCACTGTATCAATCTAGTCCTAATGCTAGGGCCCAACGAGCCATGCCAGGGAAGGGAGGAAAGGGAGAACCCGCAGCCACCTAGGGCTGTGGTGGTCATCACATTTTGTTAGCTGGTGATTGTCAAGCAAATAACTGCCGGTCTCAAGGTAATTGACCGTTAATTAACCTCAACACATTTAGCATCTTCAGGCTTCCACACACAGCCTACAAGCCACTGATGCAGACCTTTGGAACATCTACATTTTAAAAAGTCTAATAAATCCATGTAATATAGCCTACACCATCACAATCTATCCATTATTGATTTTAGACAGGTCTAAAGAAACATGATAAGAAGAAAATGCAGTCTATTTCAGAAGAACAGAATGACATATTCTGAGTTGTCCTTATGTTAGTCACTGATCTGTCATATGGCTGTGGGCTACACTAGTTCATTTAGCAGACAAGATTTGCTTCGAACTCCATGGCATTATTTTATATTATTTTATAGTATGCAGAATACAATTGAACATAGCTGAATAAAATAGAAAGGATATTTTTCTCCAAACTAATTATGAGGGAATACGAACATGTGGCTATTCTGTGTTGAGGGGTTAACAAAGAAACTGGTCCTCTTATATGCTTCATTTTGAGTTATTTGTGTAACTTTAGTTGTGATACGAATGTTGCGCTATATATTAAATTTGTTTTAATGCATTCTAAGGCTGCATGATGCAACTCTAATGATGATTTGAATAAAGTCTCATCATTTGTTTTTTTTTGCGCAGGCTGCACACACTTCATCAGTCTCTCATTTTGACAATTTGACAAGCACTTGACAATGCCTCGTATTTCCTGGTGGCATCCCCCTTGTGTGGCCTTAATGCCCCCTAGAAAAGTCCATGCCTTTGGCGGCCAGTGGCCATTGTGCTATTGGGCTGAATATAAAAATGACAATTCCCTTCTCTTCCGGGCACCTCTCACTCACATGGTTCTCTCATATATCTCAATTCTAATTAGCCAATGTGATTGGGTCATTCTCACAGGCATCTTAGCTCCGAAGTAGGCTACAAGAGAAGACAGACACATCGGTGAAGCAAATGACTCCTTGTCGAATTCCGAGGCGCATATTGAAGATGTTAGAGCTGTCTATGTTTACTTTCCCTCTGCCTACAAGATGAATAAGGCTAACGAGCAGCAAAAGCACTAGCCTATGTCAATCTACTATCTCCCTATTCTATTGGTCAACTTGTCCTTCTACTCCAAACATAGTCTGGGACAGTTATGGGATGAAACAGTTCCAAATTAATACAACCGCTAGCATCAAAAACACTTTTAAAATCAAAGAAGATGATGCAACAGATCAGAACATTTAGCTTAAAATGTTGATAAGCTATTAGCTATTTCTTCCCATTATAAGCGCAGCAGGCTATAAGCGCAGCAATGTGCACTTGGCAGCAGGCTATAAGCGCAAATGTTCCAAAATGCAATTAGCGGGAAAACATAATTCTCCAATGTGACCGCAAATGTGATTATGCATGTAATGCTTTATTATAAAGGTTTATTTTTTATGTTGAAAAGTATCTTCCACAAACTTGAAACTCACACGCCACCTATGTATGCCAGTTAGGCTCTACACTGGTTGTAAATAGGATTAATGTGCTTCATTTTAAGATGTTATTTGACCACTTTAGTTGTGATACAAACTGTAGTAACCTGGTATATTTATGTTTACCAATAGATGGCAGTACTGACTCAAGACGGAGGTTTGCTTTCAAAACATATAGGCCTAGGCTACATGAGGTGTGCGACTATGTATTGAAAAAGTTGCAAAAAAAAGTTACGAGCTGTTTCTTGCCTTAAGCTGGGCATCATTCACAATGATGGGCTAATATTGTCACCCATCAGACTATTCTTGATTTAGTCTTGTATTTACATATACTAAATAATATATGTGAGAAATTAGTTTAGATTTAGAATGGACCATTATTATGCACATGTCTCGGAACAGGGGAAAAAATAGCGAATGGAGGAAATTTTTCCCGTGGTTAATTTTCATGCCAGCCAGGTAGGCTATACTCCTGTTTTAAATATAAGCAATGTGCTTAATATTAGGAAGGTTGAGAAATAAATATTGTAGGCCTAGTCTACAGAAAGCCGATGGGATCCTCATCTTTCTAATAGAGGCCATCAAAACTCACACTATTGCATAGCCTATAGAAATGTTGCGCAACATGAGCTCATGGGCTCTCATGAAGTGTTGATTTATATTTGATTATATTATATTGATGTCAGAGTGATTCGAGGGACAATAGAGTGCTGAGTACCAGGCAGTCAGCACGTTTAGTATGCTGCTAATGACCATCAGCAGCATCAGAGCTTGGAGAAGCCTAATTACCATTCTTAAACGGTCACATGGAATTTGACTGCAGTCATGACTCGTGACCAATATGGTAATACGGTCACCAAAACAGTCCTACTCCTACCTACCCGACTGGCTGACTTGCTCACTGTGACCTTATGGCTAGTCATACTCAGTGGAGGTCAGGAATCTCTCTCTCTCTCTCTCTCTGTCTATCTATCTGTATCTCTGCCTTCCTGCCTGCCTGCCTGTTTGGTTGTGTGTCTGCCTGCCTGTATTCCTGCACACAAACATTGTTAGTGCTAGCTAGCCCAGCGTAGGCTAGCCCAGCCCAGCTCTCCTTCCACTGAGGATCCTGCAGTCCGGCGAGCTTGGACATGACACGCAGTGACAGGCAGAGGAGAGAAGGCATCGGTAATGTGTGTGTATAAATTGGGAGTTAATATTGTATGGACTAAGGTAGTACAGCAGAGAGGGGGAGAGAGATAGAACATTTAGAAAGAAAGACAATCCTCTACACCCTGCGCACACACTGCAGCCTTCCAAGACTGGCCACTCGTGTGTTTGAGAGGTCTGGAATCAGATGACAGAGTCCTAGTAAACCAGGTGTAACTACAGCTAAAGGTCTGGGATCAGATGACAGAGTCCTAGTAAACCAGGTGTAACTAGAGCTAAAGGTCTGGGATCAGATGACAGAGTCCTAGTAAACCAGGTGTAACTACAGCTAAAGGTCTGGGATCAGATGACAGAGTCCTAGTAAACCAGGTGTAACTACAGTTAAAGGTCTGGGATCAGATGACAGAGTCCTAGTAAACCAGGTGTAACTACAGCTAAAGGTCTGGGATCAGATGACAGAGTCCTAGTAAACCAGGTGTAACTACAGCTAAAGGTCTGGGATCAGATGACAACTAGAGCTAAAGGTCTGGAGAGACTGAGCCAAGCGATAAAATGACACACTGTCCCCTCTGATCTTAAAACCTGGCCGTTGGCCCCACTCTCCAAGGATGTCTCAGTGGAAGTTGGGATATGCAACACACTCATACAGGTTACCCACTTGTTCATGCAGTGAAAAAGGACAAATGTATACACCCCCTATTTGACGTTTTCTAATGCTGTCTAGTAGCTTTCCGCATCACAACAATAAAACCCCCAACAATATTTTTTCCCTTAAATTACACTCAAGAGTATTTATAAATGCAGGTCAGGTGTATCGTGGGTATCCTTGGTGCATTGCTAAAAAAATAAAAAAAAACATCCGCCGTCCGGGCATTTTTAGAACGAGACAGTATATTCCTTCAAAACAGATCCAGTGCAGACAGCAGAATAGGAAACCATGCGGTGCACGGAGCAGGCTGCTATTTATATTCTTATCCACTCTGCTTGTTGTTGTACGTTTCAGAGGCAGGTTTCGGGTAAACACGATGCACCCTGCAGCCACAACAAGGAAAAGTCCTTGAGAGTGGATTCTTTTAGAGGCCTTGCAGAGATTTGTACCTTAAAACGGTTTGAAGTAAAGAAACAAAGGGGAAAAAAGAGAAACTTCATTGAATAATGAGTTTTTCAGGATTTGTTGTTGTTGTCTAATTAGGTACGATGAGAGGAAGTCGTGTTTATTGTCGCGTGGAGAATAGCTGTTTTCACTCTGCCCAGTATCCATATTGTAACATTTTAGGGTCAGTGGTCCTATTTGTGAGTCAAAAACAACAACAGTTTCACTGACATTCAAAGTTCAATAGTGACACTGCTACACAAACAAACAGCTAATGGATGACAATATAACATAACAGCTAATGGATGACAATATAACATAACAGTTAATGGATGACTGTATAACATAACAGCTAATGGATGACAATATAACATAACAGCTAATGGATGACTGTATAACATAACAGCTAATGGATGACTGTATAACATAACAGCTAATGGATGACAATATAACATAACAGCTAATGGATGACAATATAACATAACAGCTAATGGATGACAATATAACATAACAGCTAATGGATGACAATATAACATAACAGCTAATGGATGACTGTATAACATAACAGCTAATGGATGACAATATAACATAACAGCTAATGGATGACAATATAACATAACAGCTAATGGATGACTGTATAACATAACAGCTAATGGATGACAATATAACATAACAGCTAATGGATGACAATATAACATAACAGCTAATGGATGACTGTATAACATAACAGCTAATGGATGACAATATAACATAACAGCTAATGGATGACAATATAACATAACAGCTAATGGATGACTGTATAACATAACAGCTAATGGATGACAATATAACATAACAGCTAATGGATGACAATATAACATAACAGCTAATGGATGACAATATAACATAACAGCTAATGGATGACAATATAACATAACATATAGGTTATACAGTCATCCACTAGCTGTTAGGTCATATCCATTAGCTGTTTTTGGTTCCAGCTAGAACCTTTCTGAGTTCCATGTAGAACCCTTTACACAGAGGGTTCTACATTGAACCCAAAATAGTTCTATCTGGAAACAAGAAGGGATTCTACCAGGAACCAAAAAGGGTTCTCCTATGGGGACAGCTGAAGAACCCTTGTGGAACCCTTTTTCTAAGAGTGTACAGTATATATGCACATGGTAACAATGTAACCTTCCTGCTTTTTACACACCCGCGCTTTGACATGACCTTGGTACATTTCCCTCAGCCCTTTAGTTTCTGAGTGTGTGCATGTATTTTTGCGAACATATATGTGTGTGTGTGTGTGTGTGTGTGTGTGTGTTTGTTACACGTCTGTGTTTATTGCTTGGAGAGATTTTCAGGACAGCATGCATGAGTTTTGCCTGGATTACTAAACTATGATTTAATTAGTTTAATTAAGATACGATTCATAACCAGATTCACTCTGCCCTCTACATTTTCTGTTTTCCTAATCTCCCACCAATTAATCAGAAAATTGCATGGCTATAACATCTTCTCAGTGACCTCCCTCCCTCCTTCCTCTCTCCTTGTGGTTTTGATAATCATCACTTACATTTAAAGAGGAGTATTTCTATGCCGACTGTGTCAACATGGTTCATTTGAATCCACTTCTCTGTGAATATGAGAGAGGTGTGTCGGTGGCGTTGCAGGTATGAGGTTGTAATTAATCTTATGAAGACCTTTGAGTGTAGAAACCTACAATTACTTCTTGTTAAAGTAGTGGCTATTTTGCATAATGGAATCATTATGCATTTATGTCTGATTTTAAGGTAACAGTATTTTACAGCCCTTTTCAACCCATTTGTTTTATGAGCGGTCAAGCAATGTTGCCGTGAAAAAAAGTATTGTAGGTTTGTACAGTATTGTACAGTTCAACATGGGTAGATTGGTTCTTACAAAGGATGAGTGCTTATTCTGCAGGGGTGATTTATGAACATAGAGAAAGAGAGGGAGGGAGGAAAAGGTATAAAGGAAGAGAGAGAGAGAGGGAGGGGAGAGAGTGAGAAAGGGGGGGAGAGAGGGAGAGGGAGGGGAGAGAGGGAGAAAGGGGGGGAGAGAGGGAGAGGGAGAGCGAGGGGAGAGAGGGAGAAAGGGGGGAGAGAGGGATAGGGAGGGGAGAGAAGGAGAAAGGTGGGGAGAGAGGGAAGGGAGAGAGGGAGAAAGGGCAGGAGAGAGGGAGAGGAGAGAGGGATAAAGGGGGGGGGAATGAGAGGGAGAGGGAGGGGAGAGAGGGAGAAAGGGGGAGAGAGAGAGTAATAGAGAGAGAGGGAGGGGAGAGAGGGAGAAAGGGGGAGAGAGAGAAAGGGGGACAGAGAGATAAAATATATTTAGAGAGAGAGAGGGAGGGGAGAGAGGGAGAAAGGGGGAGAGAGAGAAAGGGGGACAGAGAGATAAAATAGAGAAAGAGAGGGAGGGGAGAGAAGGAGAAAGGGGGAGAGAGAGAAACAAACAGAAATAGAGATAAAGAGAGAGAGAGGGAGAAAGAGAGAGGGAGAAAGAGAGAGAGAGGGGTAAAGGGGGTGTCGTGTCTTTAGCTATGCCGAATTAAGTGATATGACATGCTATTCTATAAAATAATTTCTCCGTAATTAATATTACCTGATTGAGCTAATCATGTAAATGTAATTAACTCGAGATTCGGGGCACCACGAAAAAATATTTATAGAGCTGTTACCTTCTGAATAAACTCTTAAAGACCTAGTAATATTTTACATCAATAGCAGTCAATATTAATCGTCACCTTAATTCAGTCTCATCTGAAAGTTGTACATTCTTGGTTATCTTCACGAACCCTGTCTAACAAGTTGAATCAGCAATGCAAAATTGGGTTTAATTATTTATTTACTAAATACCTAACTAATCACAAAGAATTACACATACACATAATTAATCATAACTTGATTACAAATTACGTCATAAAGGAAAACGTCCCTAGCGGGTGGAACAGATATGACAGCTTGTTACACAAAAGAAAAGGGGCTGGGTGTGAGTGAAAGAGCGGGAAGACTGAGGAACAAAGGGCGAAGCTGTGCTATCGTAAATACAGTATCTTATGCATTCTAAATTACCGCCCATTTGGAAAAGGAAAATGGAATAAATATTTACTCTGAGCTGCGCTTCGGTAGGTTGGTGGTAGATGGAAGGCCGTGTTGCCCAACCGAGTCCTTTGTCCTTTGAAGAATGTCTCTGGTGGTCAATTGGATACGTTGTAGTAATATTGTTGTGTGATAGACGGGATACTCTGTCTGTTCCTTCCTAACCTGCGTTTGCAGCTGCTGTTGCTAACTCAACGGCTAGGAGGTATCACTTCTGTAGTGAATAAGAGTTCAAAGTTCATACCATTCGCAACCAAAGCTCACGCTGATGTTTGCTTCGTTCTGTAGTTATTATCTGAACCATTCTGACATCGGACCGTCATCCTCACATCCTCGGAACAGCAGGTTATATTGTTGTCAAGGCTTTATATAGTGGAACGAGAAGGGTGTGTCTGAAAAGTTTTATAACCCATGACTCTTCACAGGGGCGGGCCACTGATTGAGCAGAACCCTAACCTTGTGAAAACCCAATTCTCACATTTTAGAAGCTAAAATCGCATTTCATCCCATCACGAATAATTTCATATTCAAACATTTAAATTGAACAACAATTCCATGTGAATCCGATAACTCTGATGTGTAGACTTTCCACTGTAGAGTTTATGTCATCTTATCATTGATGAGAATGTCTCAGTTGACAACCGAACTGACATCATATTCATTAAGTACCACCGCATATGTTCAATTGGTCGGATTACCAGAATATAGTTCATTTCCCCCCACCTTCTGATGTTCCCAGAATCTCTATGTTAAACAAGGGGTTTGCAAATTTAACATCAGTAGGGTAGATAGAGGAAAAAGGGGGAAGAGGTATTTATGACTGTCATAAACCTACCCCCAGGCCAACGTCATGACAGGGGACAGAGAGATATAATATAGAAAGAGAGAGAAAGATAGAGGGAGGGAGGGAGGAAATGTATAAAGAAAGAGAGAGAGAGAGAGAGAGAGAGAGAGAGAGAGAGAGAGAGAGAGGGGGAGAGAGGGAGAAAGGGGGAGAGAGAGATAAAATATAGACAGAGAGAGGAAGAGAGAAAGAGAGAGAGGAAGAGAGAAAGAGAAAGAGAGAGGGGGGGGAGAGAGAGAGAGGGAGGGGGGGAGAGAGGGAGAAAGGGGGAGAGAGATAAAATATAGAAAGAGAGAGAAAGAGAGAGAGAGATAGAGGGGGAGAGAGGGAGAGGGATAAAGGGGAGAGAGAGATAAAATATAGACAGCGAGATAAAGAGAGAGAGAGAGAGGGGGGAGAGAGAGAGAGAGAGAGGGAGAGGGGGGAGAGAGGGAGAAAGGGGGAGAGAGAGAGGGGGAAAGGGAGATAGAGAGAGAGAGAAAGGGGGACAGAGAGAAAAAATATAGAAAGAGAGAGAAAGAGACTTAGAGGGAGAGAGAGAGAGAGAGAGAGAGAGAGAGAGAGATAGAGAGGGTGAGGGGGGGGGAGAGGAGAGAGAGAGAGAGAGAATATATAGAGAGAATATAGAAAGATAATATAGAAGGAGGGAGAGGGGAGAGAGGGAGAAAGGGGGAGAGAGGATGAGAGAGAGAAAATATAGAAAGAGAGAAAGCGAGAAAGATAGAGAAGGAGAGAGAGAAAGGGGGAGAGAGAGAGAGAAAATGAGAGAAAAAGATGGAAACAGAGAGCGGGAGAGAGGGAGGAGATATTTATATATATAGAGAGAGAGTATATGCTAGAGATTACGTGCATGTCACCATGTCACCATGCCCTCTCCACAGTAGACAGCGAGCTGACAACACTGTACCATGTAAATGACCTCTGTCTGCCTCACTGTGGTAAAGGTTCATCGCCCTTGGAGATGAATAACCTTGCCAGTCCCTCTGAGCTACACGACAACACCTCTCCCACTCATTCCATAATGAAATGATCTGATTATTCACATTATTCTGCTCACAAAAGAACGTAGAGCCAGGAACTAGAGAAGGTACGATCGAAGAAACAAAACATTATTCTCACTTGTGAACGGTACAGTACCTTTATCACCTTATACATCTTTCACATGCAAAAGGTGACCGTTGAAGGTGAAAGTCACGTATCCTTATGTCACGATACATTCATAACGCCTAGCCTTTTCCCTCGCGACGCTTCACGCTGTCTCACCTAATGAGATGGGAAAGGAATTAGGAGAAGGGTGGTTGACGAGAGCTTTTACATTCACAGAACGCCTGCTGGGGTCAGGAATGTGGCAAGCCCATGATAAAGGTTACGCAGGCAGTGTTTGTGTGTCCTTGCAACACGATATCTGTGCCCAGCGGGGTAGACCTAAGACATGATATCTGTTCCCAGCGGGGTAGACCTAAGACATGATATCTGTTCTCAGTGGGGTAGACCTAAGACATGATATCTGTGCCCAGTGGGGTAGACCTAAGACATGATATCTGTTCTCAGTGGGGTAGACCTAAGACATGATATCTGTGCCCAGTGGGGTAGGCCTAAGACATGATATCTGTTCCCAGCAGGGTAGACCTAAGACATGATATCCGAAGCTATGGTAACCTCTGGTAAGTGAAGCATGATTGGGTTCACAGTGGTCTTTGCCTGTGACCCGATAAAATCTATAGCTTTTTAATAGGTTTGGATATTTAGTTGTTTCCGGATCTGAAGACTAGTTTTCTTCCATTTGTAGTTTAATGGGACAATGATCAACTGTTCTGATAGCAACAGTGATAGTGAGAATTAATGTATGACATAGTGTCTGAAGTTTGGTGGTGGTTCCAAAGAAGAGCAGAAGAGGTTTAAACCAAAAATGTATTAAATCAGTAGAAAAATCAGCTTTGCTTGAAGCAGTCTTTGGAAGAATCCTGACTCTGTGATTGGCTCTTGCAGGTCTCCACTACGGGAAGGAGAGTGTCCGCAGCAGTGGAGGTCACGACCTCCATACCTTCATCTCCTCTGGGTTTGTCACGTTGGGACGCGGCCAGCCCAAAGGTACAGTACTTTCTAGATCTTATTTTTCTTGCTCTATATAATCTTTAATCTTTTCTATCCACCTCTATCTAACCTCTTACCCTTACAAATCTTATCTATACAAATATATCCAACCTCTTATCCACCAATCACTATCCCTCCATACACAGATCAGACCAAGAGTCTCCTTCTGCTGAGTCAACAATGGTACTATATTTCTGGTACTATATTTCTGGTACTATACTTCTGGTACTATACTTCTGGTACTATATTTCTGGTACTATATTTCTGGTACTATATTTCTGGTACTATACTTCTGGTACTATATTTCTGGTACTATACTTCTGGTACTATACTTCTGGTACTATACTTTTGGTACTATATTTCTGGTACTATATTTCTGGTACTATACTTCTGGTACTATACTTCTCTTCAGCTTTCCTCCCTCTTTCTATCTCTCTTCCCCCCCTTTTTGTCTCTCTCTCTCTCGCTCTCTCTATTTCACTCTCTCTGTCTCCCTCTCTCTCTGACTCCATTTCTCTCTCTATCTCTCTCGCTCTCTCTGTCGCTCTCTCTCTCTCTCTGTCGC
This sequence comes from Oncorhynchus mykiss, assembly GCF_057628025.1. Classification (NCBI taxonomy): domain Eukaryota; kingdom Metazoa; phylum Chordata; class Actinopteri; order Salmoniformes; family Salmonidae; genus Oncorhynchus; species Oncorhynchus mykiss. Next base: position 8,546,163 of record NC_143037.1, on the reverse strand, counting down.
TCTCTCTCTCTGTCACTCTCTCTCTCTGTCACTCTCTCTCTCTGTCACTCTTTCCCTCACTCTCGCTCTCTCCCTGTTGCTATTTTTTTTTCTCTCTCGCTCTCTTTCTCTCTCTGTCTCTCTTTCACTCTCTCATTGTGTCTGTCTGTCTGTCTCTGTCTTTGTCTCTCTCACTCTCTATCTGTCTCTGACTCTCTCTCTCTTTCTCTCTCTCTCTCTGTAACCTACCAGACACTAATTTCTATCTTCCACCACCCCCTGGGTGACGTCAGCATTTTCTCTCTATAACCCAAAGTGCTTTACCTTCTAACCTGCTAACTTGGCTTTGTTATGCATCATTATCGGCATTGGGGTATATTCAATATTTCCAGGCATATAGGAATCCGTAGCTATCTGTGCTTCAGTACCACAAATCAGACTGTTTGACAAGAGAATCAGTGTCTCTGAGGAAAGCTATTCTACAGTCTAACCATCACCCTTCTCTCTATGTTTCTCTCTCTCACACACACACACACACACACACACACACACACACACACACACACACACACACCCTCCAGACGGTTGTCATTTGCTCGGCTCTGAGTTTCCCCGTGTGTTAAATAGTGATCAGTAGACTGGCCTGTTGTGATACATTCTCTTCTATCTACCGCCTATATGTCACACTATGGATATGTCATGCAACTTGCTTAACCTGCTGCTGGTCAATGCTGCTCAAATTGTGTGTGTGTGTGTGTGTGTGGTGGGGGGTGCGGGAGTGTGTGGTACGCCAGTGTGTGTGTGTGTGTGTGTGTGTCCATCTCCTGCACTTTGTCTAGCTAAACTGTAGCTTCTACATATACAGTTCCACCTGGAGAAGTATTTTCCATCTGTTACATCGGAAACTCCATGAAGTCAACACACAGCCAAGTGTTGTCCGTCCTCATGATTTATGGTCTTTTGGGTGGTATCAGCAGTCTTTTTGGGTGGTATCAGCAGTCTTTTTGGGTGGTATCAGCAGTCTTTTTGGGTGGTATCAGCAGTCTTTTTGGGTGGTATCAGCAGTCTTTTTGGGTGGTATCAGCAGTCTTTTTGGGTGGTAGCAGCAGTCTTTTTAGGTGGTAGCAGCAGTCTTTTTGGACGGTAGCAGTACTGGACTGTACAGTAGAGCCAAAAGGAGAAGTTATATAAATTATTATACACTGGGAGATTCATACAATCTATTTTCACGCTGTCAAAACTTCCTGATTCCATGTTCATCATATTAATTACATCAGATGAGGAATCTGTCATTGATTTAATCTGTGCGGCTCTGCAGATTTACACAGTAAAGATTTATCCTTGGGTTTGGCTGACGTCTGGTCTGTTGCCTGCCCATAAACCCTGTTCTCTGTTAGGCTGGAGGAACGGATGGAGGCTTGGAATGGGACCAGGTCAGCATCAGGTGATGCTCCAATAAATCAATATCTCTCTTCCTCACCGAGAGGTGTCACGGTTTGGCTCGGCCAACCAACTGCAGAGGAATGGAGAGATGGACAAGACAGAGGGGCATTTCTACTTCACTTCTGTTGTTCTATTGAGAGAAAAATCCTTTATTGTTCACTTTGCTCCTTTTTTTGTGTCTCAGTGTGTTGTGGTCCCTCGAGGCAGGACTGTTCACAATGGTATTCATCCAGTCTTTCTCTCCCTCTCTCTCTCCTCTTTGTAGTTCCCCCATGAAACATAAATTATGAGAATCACTGCTAGATTATATATCTAGGATTATTTTTTAGTTTTTTTTAGTCTCTCTCTCCCAAAATCACAGGCAATTCTCCCGTCTTCTTCCATCCCAAGCTGTATGTTTGTGAGGCAGTATGGTGTATGGTTTAGTATCCCAGATTTCTGCGGTTGCATTTGTGTTTTGTAACAATGGGTTGTCCGATATTTTTCGCTGCCGAACAAGCACATTTCCAGACTGGGATCTTAGCACGTAGAATACAAAAACAAATATCCTGGGCTAACTTGCAAAAATATGCAAACAAACAAACTATGTTTGGTGACAGTAGATCTAGGTTGTACATCCCTCCCTTTCTCGGTCTTCTTTCACCCATCTCCACTTTCTCGGTCTTCTTTCACCCCTCTCCTCTTTCTCTCTCTTCCTCCGACTTCTTTCACCCCTCTCCTCTTTCTCTCTCTTCCTCCGACTTCTTTCACCCCTCTCCTCTTTCTCTCTCTCTTCCTCGGTCTTCTTTCACCCCTCGCCTCTTCCTCGGTCTTCTTTCACCCCTCTCCTCTTTCTGTCTCTTCCTCGGTCTTCTTTCACCCCTCTCCTCTTCCTCGGTCTTCTTTCACCCCTCTCCTCTTTCTGTCTCTTCCTCTGTCTTCTTTCACCCCTCTCCTCTTTCTTTCTCTTCCGTTGTGCCTTTTTTTACTCTGTCTCTCTCTGTCATTGTTCGATATCAATTAACGTCCCGCTAATGTTTAGAAAACGAACGGGGGATATTGAGCTGAGCAGAGATCAGTGATTAGCTTTACCCAAGCCTGCCCTTTCAGGTCTCTGGACATTAGTCTCCAAAATGGAGGGAAACAGTTGATTTTGTACTGGGCCGTGGCTAAAGGCTAGAACAGACTACTGAGTCACGCTATTGAACCAAGACCACAACATCATTTCCTGAGTTAGTCAGAACCAAACTGTGAATCGTGATCTAGCTGATGTTGAATAAGCTGCCGTCTGTTTGGCTAGTTAATTACAGTGCGTGTGAGTATGTGTATGTGTGAGTATGTGTATGTGTGTGTGTGTGTGTGTGTGTGTGTGTGTGTGTGTGTGTGTGTGTATATATATGTGTGTGTGTTTAGAAGTTAAATACAGGCAGTGTGAGTGTTTGAATGTGTATGTGTGAGTGTGTGTGAGTGTGTGTGTGTGTGTGTGTGTATGTGTGTGTGTGTGTTTAGTTGCTAATTACAGGCAGTGTGAGTGTGTGTGTGTGTGCGTGAGCGTGAGCGTGTGTGTGTGTGTGAGTGAGTGAGTGAGTGAGTGTGTGTGAATGTGTGTGTGTGTGTGTGTGTGCCTGCCAGGGTCCACCACAACACCGGGTTCACCACAACACCAGGTCCACAACACTGGGTCCCCAACAACACTTGGTCCACCACAACACTGGGTCCACCACAACACTGGGTCCACAACACCGGATCCACCACAACACTGGGTCCACCACAACACAGGGTCCACCACAACACTGGGTCCCCCACAACACTTGGTCCACCACAACACTGGGTCCACCACAACACTGGGTCCACAACAACACTTGGTCCACCACAACACTGGGTTCACCACAACACCAGGTCCACAACACCGGATCCACCACAACACTGGGTCCACCACAACACGGGGTCCACCACAACACTGGGTCCACCACAACACCAGGTCCACAACACCGGATCCACCACAACACTGGGTCCACCACAACACTGGGTCCACCACAACACTGGGTCCACCACAACACTGGGTTCACCACAACACTGGGTCCACCACAACACTGGGTTCACCACAACACTGGGTCCACCACAACACTGGGTCCACCACAACACTGGGTCCACCACAACACTGGGTTCACCACAACACTGGGTCCACAACAACACTGGGTCCACCACAACACCGGGTTTGTGTGTGTGTGTGTGTGTGTGTGTGTGTGTGTGAAACATAGAGAGAAGGGTGATGGTTAGACTGTAGAATAGCTTTCCTCAGAGACACTGATTCTCTTGTCAAACAGTCTGATTTGTGGTTTTGCGCCCGCACGATCACACACACACACACACACACACTGCGTGTCTGTTCTCACTGCGTGTCCCGAGTTGCCTTCTACTGTTGGATTCTTGTTTCAGCTCACTCTTACAGTTTATACAACTTTGGAGCAATTTTCACAAGTTTGTGCTACATTTTCACAAGTATCTATTACATTTTCACAAGTACCTACTATATTTTCACAAGTACTTACTATATTTTCACAAGTATCTACTACATTTTCACAAGTACCTACTATATTTTCACAAATATGTTCTACATTTTCACAAGTATGTAGTCACTTTAACTACTATTTAATCCAATAGCAAAAATACAATATAGACATTTCCAAACTTTTCTAAGTACTGAATAGAAAGAGCAGACGGTAAATATAATTGTCCATACAGTATTTGACTATAACTTGACATGTATAATACATTTTATGTTGAGAAGTGTGTCCTCCAGTTTCATTATCCTTATACAGTACATACGTAGAAGAAATCCTCAGAGATAGGGCTGACGTAAAGCAGTTGGCTACTGTAAAAAAGTAGCACGGTGTGGTGAGCCAATCAGTTATCTGATGTATTGGGGACTAGGCTGAAATATTCTTATGGTATTTCACAGAAAACGTAGATCTTGCATGACTGACTCGAGGGTGAAAGATGAATGGATTCACAATCAAAAGGTTCTGAACACAAGATAGGGGGCATTACAAGTGAGTTTTGAAAATACATCTGAAAATAATGAACAATTTGCCACTTGCTTGGCAAATTAAAAGCCTTCCTCTTCTTGTAGCGACGTGCTGGCCCTGACTCCGCCTCTCTCTCCTCCTCTCGCTCCTCCTCTCTCTCCTCCTCTCTCTCCTCCTCTCTCTCCTCCTCTCTCTCCGCCTCTCTCTCCCCCTCTCTCTCCTCCTCTCTCCTCCTCTCTCTCCGCCTCTCTCTCCTCCTCTTTCTCCTCCTCTCTCTCCTCCTCTCTCTCCCCCTCTCTCTCCTCCTCTCTCCTCCTCTCTCTCTGCCTCTCTCTCCCCCTCTCTCTCCACCTCTCTCTCCCCCTCTCTCTCCTCCTCTCTCTGAGGGGTGAATAGCCATCTGTTCAGTAGTCTAGGGACGTGCTGGCCCTGACTCCTCCTCTCTCTCCTCCCCTCTCTCCTCCTCTCTCTGAGGGGTGAATAGCCATCTGTTCAGTAGTCTAGGGACGTGCTGGCCCTGACTCCTCCTCTCTCTCCTCCTCTCTCTCCTCCTCTCTCTGAGGGGTGAATAGCCATCTGTTCAGTAGTCTAGGGACGTGCTGGCCCTGACTCCTCCCCTCTCTCCTCCTCTCTCTGAGGGGTGAATAGCCATCTGTTCAGTAGTCTAGGGACGTGCTGGCCCTGACTCCGCCTCTCTCTCCCCCTCTCTCTCCTCCTCTCTCTGAGGGGTGAATAGCCATCTGTTCAGTAGTCTAGGGACATGCTGGCCCCGACTCCGCCTCTCTCTACTCCTCTCTCTCCGCCTCTCTCTCCCCCTCTCTCTCCTCCTCTCTCCTCCTCTCTCTCCGCCTCTCTCTCCCCCTCTCTCTCCACCTCTCTCTCCCCCTCTCTCTCCTCCTCTCTCTGAGGGGTGAATAGCCATCTGTTCAGTAGTCTAGGGACGTGCTGGCCCTGACTCCTCCTCTCTCTCCTCCCCTCTCTCCTCCTCTCTCTGAGGGGTGAATAGCCATCTGTTCAGTAGTCTAGGGACGTGCTGGCCCTGACTCCTCCTCTCTCTCCTCCTCTCTCTCCGCCTCTCTCTCCTCCTCTCTCCTCCTCTCTCTCCGCCTCTCTCTCCCCCTCTCTCTCCACCTCTCTCTCCCCCTCTCTCTCCTCCTCTCTCTGAGGGGTGAATAGCCATCTGTTCAGTAGTCTAGGGACGTGCTGGCCCTGACTCCTCCTCTCTCTCCTCCCCTCTCTCCTCCTCTCTCTGAGGGGTGAATAGCCATCTGTTCAGTAGTCTAGGGACGTGCTGGCCCTGACTCCTCCTCTCTCTCCTCCTCTCTCTCCTCCTCTCTCTGAGGGGTGAATAGCCATCTGTTCAGTAGTCTAGGGACGTGCTGGCCCTGACTCCTCCCCTCTCTCCTCCTCTCTCTGAGGGGTGAATAGCCATCTGTTCAGTAGTCTAGGGACGTGCTGGCCCTGACTCCGCCTCTCTCTCCCCCTCTCTCTCCTCCTCTCTCTGAGGGGTGAATAGCCATCTGTTCAGTAGTCTAGGGACATGCTGGCCCCGACTCCGCCTCTCTCTCCGCCTCTCTCTCCGCCTCTCTCTACCGTTCTCTCTCTATCCGGACTTTATCTTTCTGAGAGACAGACAACACTGTGTAAAATCTGGTTGAATTAACGTTGTTTCCATGTCTTTTCAACCCAAACTATATGTGATGACATTGAATGGACGTGGAAAACTAATTGGATTTGCAAAAAGTCATCAACATAAGGGAACTTTGTATTTTTTTCACCTAACTTTTAACCTAAATCCCAAAACGTTTTTGTTGATTTCAGGTTATATTCACTTTAGTTAGACAACTCAACCAAATGTGGAGGTTGAACTAACGTCTGTGCCTAGTGGGACACTCCTTTCTCCAACGCCATCTGTCTGGACGACCAAGATGCCTCCTTTGAATTCCTGTGCTTTTGTTGTTTTGTCCTGCACTGTCTCCGAAAGCGAACCCCATTCCCTACATAGAGCCTTTATTTATCAAATAGATTTTTTAAAAGTATGTTTGTATTCCGTGAATGGTAACATTCAGCCATGCTATTGCAGTAGACATTTTCGGTTGATGTAGCTACTATGATCCAAGATACATCTACAATTCAGTTTGAGCTGATCTTCAAGTCCCCAGAAATTCTAAGAAACTTTTTTGTAAGATATCTCCTGAACACGGAGCAAATCAGAGCCGCTCTAGTCTTTCTGCTTCCTACAGTAGTGGTGATGCAATGCATTTGCAAGTCTCCCATAACAAACTGTAGTCATGACTGTGACCTAAAGTAGAAAATAATACAAAGCATGTCACAAGTACAGGACTTTATGTATTGACTAGCCTTTTTCCTTATCCAGTGACTGTCCTGAACACAATCAGTACAGTACATCACTGTCACATTATACCGGAGTCTTTCAGACGTGTCACATATATTTAGTCAAGCTAGGAGGTCCATAGGGAATACAAAGCTTAGCACTCAGTAGCCAGATTGAAATTGCCATTTCGGTTACGGGAAGAAATTAAAACTACATTCCACCTTGATTGATTGAAATTTTCAGTTACAGTCCAGAGAGCAGATGGATTGACAGCTAGCTATGCATGCAAATTCGACAAAGCATTCAAATTCAACTTGAAGACTTTGATTGGTTGAAGACAGCCATTTTCATTTCCACTTCCATATGCCAGTCAGCGAGGAGGATTCAACATTCAGCCAAGTCATTACTTTAGACAAAAGACTACACGCCCACGTAATTTATTTATGTATTACCTAATTACATCGTCAAGCCCAGCGTTAATTCTAGTTGGTGATTCCAGTTGGTGATGGACTCAAATTGGTTTTCATGGCAGTGGATGATTGTTTTTTTGGTGGATATGATGATACCAGTCAGTACAGTGGGAGAAGTATATCTGGATGTGGACAGTTTTAATTAATATTGTTGTGTTCACTGTGAATTTTCAACCAAATAAGAAAAACAACGCAACAGTCTTTTGCACCGAGTACACAAAGTGTTTGGAGAAAATTAAAGCAATCCTCAAAAAGCACTTGCATATTCTGCAATTAGACAAAACAATCGCACATCTCTCTTCAAGGAACCCCTACTGGCGGTCTGTAAGCGTGGTCGCAATATTGAAGATAGCTTGTCCAGGATTCTCCCGATATGATGACGCTAATTATGCAATATGGTTGAACCAAAAAAATTACATGTATCAAAGAAATGAAATGAAAAACAATTAAGTATGTATGTGAAATTGAATTAAACAATAATGTATGTTGATGCTAATATTATGTACACTATTTAATTATGTCTCCATATGATAACAATAGCCTAATATATTCAATGTGCTATAAGTTGTTTTTTAACAGTTTCGCTCAAGTCATTGTAATCAACTTAATAATTATGACACGCCAACCACTGTTGTCATTAGTTGCACTAATTGCACTGTTTGTCTACATAACTTGGTGCAAGCAATTATGCCATTGCCCTGATGAAGGCACGGTAATGCCGAAATGTTGGTGATTTACCCCCAAAATTACTGGGAGTTTATATATAGAGTGTGCAACTCTCTTTATTTTTAGAGCTTACTGTGAATTCTCAACATATATAGTCTACAATTTACAGTATATGAGTACATTCACTACTCTCCTTTTACCCAGACTAGAAGTTGATTTTTCAGTATCATAAGTTAAAAACAGAACATTAAGTAAGAAAAAAATGGGGAAAATGCCTTTTCAGAGCAACCAGAGGGATAGAGGTGCGAGTGAAAGGAATACTGCCAAAGGACATTTTCTACATTCCTGGAGTTGTGTTGTGTCATATTGACAAATAGTTGTCTTCTAAATCTTTCTTAGTTTTTATTCTGAGAATTATGATGATTCCATCATTGCCCCAAAACTTCCACTGTCGTTAAAACACTCATCTCCAAGATGCAGTTGAATCAGATTTGGAATGAATCAGATTTGAAATGACTCAGATTTGATAGAATAACGACATACAGAACCATCAGAGTGCATGATTAAGAAACCGGACGCCTCAGACCAAAACATCCTCCCCCATGAATCTTAAAAGCTTCGCTAGTGTCGTCAAGGAGACAAAGACATACTGTAAACAACAAACAGGAAGAGCCTCCTACGATGTCAAGACACACAAACCACAGAGATCCCATCTTTGTTCATTTATATGACACACTCTCTAAATGTCAACCCAATCAGTCACCTTCTTCCTCCTCCTCTGCCTCCATACACAGCATAGTCTCCAAAGATGCTGGGTAGTGTTGTCACTGACCTGCCAGATGAGCGCTGTGGAAAATACCCAGTGAGTGGCATGTTAATCAGTGATCAATGGGGCCAGAGCACTCATTATCAGCTAGGACCATGGGCAAGATTCCTCTAACACACTTTTTCATTTTACCAGGCAGTCAGTTAAGAACACATTTTTATTTACACTGAAAGCCTACACCGGGCCAAACCCAGACCACGCTGGGCCAATTGTGCACCACCCTATGGGACTCACAATCACGGCTGATTGTGATACAACCTGGATTCGATCCAGGGTGTCTGTAGTGATGCTTCTAGCACTGACAAACAATGCTTTAGACGTTTGCCCCACTCGGGAGCCCACTTAGAGACCGGTATCTCCCTCTTTGTCGCTCTCAGGTGGTGCATTCTCAGCTGAATACGGAGAGGGAGAAGATATTATGTTGGGATTGAGGGAGAAGTGTGTGATAGTGAAAAATGGGGAACGTGTTAATTGCGTAGCTGCAGAGCTAGCTAACTGCCACCTGTGTTTTCTCTCTAACGCAGGTAAACATACAGTACCAGTCAAAGGTTTGGACACACCTACCCATTCAAGGGTTTTTCTTTATTTTGACTGTTTTCTACATTGTAGAATAATAGTGAAGACATCAGAACTCTGAAATAACACATATACAATCATGTAGTAACCAAAAAAGTGTTAATCAAATCAAAATATATTTTATATTTCAGATTCCTCAAAGTAACCTCCCTTTGCCTTGATGACAGCTTTGCACACTCTTGGCATTCTCTCAACCAGCGTCATTTCAATTAACAGGTGTGTCTTGTTAAAAATTAATTTGTGGAATTTCTTTCCTTCTTAATGCATTTGAACCAATCAGTTGCGGAGGGGATGATGTACAGACAAAGTCCATATTATGGCAAGAACCGCTCAAATGAGCAAAGAGAAATGACAGGCCATCATTACCTTAAGACATGAAGGTCAGTCAATACGATCAATTTCAAGAACTTTGAAAGTTTGTCCAAGTGCAGTCGCAAAAACCATCAAGCGTTATGATGAAACTGGTTCTCATGAGGACCGCCACAGGAATGGAGTTACCTCTGCTGCAGAGGATAAGTTCATTAGAGTTACCAACCTCAGAAATTGCAGCCCAAATAAATGCTTCACAGACTTCAAGTAACAGCTACAGCTCAACGTCAACTGTTCAGTGGAGACTGCTTGAATCATCTTCACGGTCGAATTGCTGCAAAGAAATCTCTACTAAAGGACACCAATAATAAGAGGAGACTTGCTTCGGCTGAGAAACATGAACAATGGACATTAGACTGGTGGAAATCTGTCCTTTGGTCTGATGCGTCCAAATTTGAGATTTTTGGTTCCAACTGCTGTGTCTTTGTGAGACGCAGAGTAAGTGAACAGAAGATCTCCGCATGGGTGGTTCCCACCGTGAAGCAAGGAGAAGGAGGCGTGATGTTGTTGGTGACATGTTTGCTGGTGACACTGTCAGTGATTTATTTAGAATTGAAGGCACACTTAACCAGCATGGCTACCAGAGCATTCTGCAGCGATACGCCACCCCATCTGGTTTGCGATTAGTGGGACTGTTACTTGTTTTTCAGCAGGACAGTGACCCAACACACCTCCAGGCTGTGTAAGGGCTATTTGACCAAGAAGGAGAGAGATGGAGTACTGCATCAGAGGACCTGGCCTCAACAAATACCCGACCTTAACCCAATTGAGATGCTTTGGGATGAGTTGGACCGCAGAGTGAAGGAAAAGTAGCCAACAAGTGCTTAGCATATGTGGGAACTCCTTCAAGACTTTTCAAAAAGCATTCCAGGTGAAGCTGGTTGAGAGAATGACAAGCGTGTGCAAAGCTGTCATCAAGGCAAAGGGTGGCTACTTTGAAGAATCTCAAATATAAAATATATTTTGATTTGTTTAACACTTCTTTGGTTACTACACGATTCATTTTTTGTTATTTCATAGTTTTGGGGTCTTCGCTACTATTACACAGTGTAGAAAATAGTATAAATAAATAAAAACCCTTGAATGAGTAGATGTGTCCAAACTTTTGACTAGTACTGTATGTCAGGTTTTTCCCTCAGAGCTGGAGAGAGGCTGGTCCTGCTTTATCACCCACCACAGGTCAGGAGAGACATTCTCAGGAAGAGTGTGTTATACTCTGCAGGAGACAAGATGAGAGGAGCACTGTTTCAAAGCTCTTCATAACAGACTAAATTATAGTCAGTTACACACACAAAAAAAAAAGTACTAACATCAGTACTTCATAGTGTTTATTTACTCAAATATGTTCAGGTCGTTAAAAACAACTAGCTTGCATATCTCAGCTATGTATCGCAGTTTCCCACCTACAATGGGATACCTCTCTACGGTACCCTCCCTACAGTGGTGTGAGATGTGGAGAGTGGGGGCAGAGAGGGGAAGTGACAGTTATTTGACAGGCCTCTTATCATTGTCCAAATGGCAGTTAGTTGACAGGCCTCTTATCATTGTCCTTTTGCTGTGGTCCGTTTGAAACCAGTAGAGCTATTTCTCACACAGCATGGTAGGGAAATACATTCCCTTTTGTCTTAGCCAGAGAGAGAGAGAGAGAGAGAGAGAGAGAGAGAGAGAGAGAGAGAGAGAGAGAGAGAGAGAGAGAGAGAGAGAGAGAGAGAGAGAGAGAGAGAGAGAGAGAGAGAGAGAGAGAGAGAGAGAGAGAGAGAGAGAGAGAGAGAGAGAGAGAGAGAGAGAGAGAGAGAGAGAGAGAGAGAGAGAGAGAGAGAGAGAGAGAGAGAGAGAGAGAGAGAGAGAGAGAGAGAGAGAGAGAGAGAGAGAGAGAGAGAGAGAGAGAGAGATGGAAGGGAAGAGAGGGCAATGAGGAGGCTGTGATGTTACCTCTGCTAGGGAGGCTACCTCTCTCTAATGTGATGTTATCTCTGTTAGGGAGGCTACCTCTCTATGTTATCTATGTTAGGGAGGCTACCACTCTATGATCTCTCTGTTAGGGAGGCTACCTCTATGTTCTCTGTTAGGGAGGCTACCTCTCTCTAATGTGATGTTATCTCTGCTAGGGAGGCTACCTCTCTCTAATGTGATGTTATCTCTGCTAGGGTTGGCTCTTCTCTCTAATGTGATGTTATCTCTGCGAGGGAGGCTACCTCTCTCTAATGTGATGTTATCTCTGCTAGGGAGGCTACCTCTCTCTAATGTGATGTTATCTCTGTTAGGGAGGCTACCTCTCTCTAATGTGATGTTATCTCTGCTAGGGAGGCTACCTCTCTCTAATGTGATGTTATCTCTGCTAGGGAGGCTACCTCTCTCTAATGTGATGTTATCTCTGTTAGGGAGGCTACCTCTCTCTAATGTGATGTTATCTCTGTTAGGGAGGCTACCTCTCTCTAATGTGATGTTATCTCTGTTAGGGAGGCTACCTCTCTAATGTGATGTTATCTCCATTAGGGAGGCTACCACTCTCTTGTGATGTTATCTCTGTTAAGGACACTACCTCTCTACGTTATCTGTTAGGGAGGCTACCTCTCTGTTATCTCTGTTAGGCAGGCCCTCTCTCTATGTTATCTCTGTTAGGGAGGCTACCTCTCTGTTATCTCTGTTAGGGAGGCTACCTCTCTATGTTATCTCTGTTAGGGAGGCTACCTCTCGATGTTCTCTCTGTTAGGGAGGCTACCACTTTAATACTCTAGTGTGCAACATCAATCAGGATGATCTCCTCTCCTCTTCTCTCCGTCGCGCTGCTTGACAACTTTTATCGTCGCTCATTATAGTAAGTGCAGATATTTAATGCTTCGGTTGAAATGTGAGGAGTTTTTCATGCTAATGTCCCTCCTTTATATTTGTTTTTCGTCATCTTTGAGTCATCCCGGCACCATATGCAAATGCACTGACGAAGAAGCAATACACAGCTGATCTATGTGGTGTCAGCGCTGAAACATCACATCTCTTGGCTGCTACTGCCGCTTAAGGCTGTTTAGCAACCTCAGGAATTTGGCATATCCACTTATGTTGGAAACAGAAATCCATCTCAAACTGAAACAACGTCCTATGGTTGTGTGACAAGCCTTCCCATGAGAGACTGTTAACAGAATGAAGGACTGGCATGGTGCAACTCATCTCTCTCGTCAGTGGCTTCCAAATATAACAGTCTGTTTCTGTCTCTCTGTTAATTGTTACATTGTTAATTCTTTCCAATGTGTCTACTAAATATGTTTTTGTTTTCTCATGATTTGGTTGGATATAATTATGTTGCTGTCCTGGGGCTCTGTGGGGTCTGTTTCTGTTTGTGAACAGAACCCCAGCACCAGCTTGCTTAAGGGACTTTTCTCCAGTATATAATCTCTCTGTAGGTGATGGCTTTGTTATGGAAAGTTTTGGAATCACTTCCTTTTAGGTGGTTGTAGAATTTAACGGCTCTTTTCTGGATTTTGATAATTAGCGGGTGTTGGCCTAATTCTGCTCTGCATGGATTATTTGGTGTTTTATGTTGTACACTGAGAATATTTTTGCACAATTCTGTATGCATTCTCAATTTGGTGTTTGTCCATTTTGTGAATTATTGGTTGGTGAGTGGACCCCAGACCCCACAACAACAAAGGGAAATGGGTTCAATAACTGATTCAAGTATTTTTAGCAAGATCCTAATTGATATGTCAAATTTTATGTTCCTTTTGATGGCATAGAAGGCCCTTCTTGCTTTGTCTCTCAGCTTTGTAGAAGTTCCATGTTTTTTATTTTACCTTTATTTAACTAGGCAAGTCAGTTAAGAACAAATACTTATTTACAATGACAGCCTAGGAACAGTGGGTTAACTGCCAAGTTCAGGGGCAAAATGACAGATTTTTACCTTGTCAGCACAGGGATTTGATCTTGCAACCTTCCGGTTATTTCTCCAATGCTCTAACCACTACGCTACCTGCCTCCCCAAGGTGTGGGAGGTATGTATTGTTTTTTGTGTGCTCTCAGACAACGGTGTCTAGATGGATTTTGTATTTTTGGTCCTGGCGACTAGACCTGGAACACCGTTATTTTTGTCTTACTGAGACGTACAAGTCTGACAGAATCTGTGTGCAGATCTAGGTGCTAATGTAGGCCCTCCTTGGTTGGTGACAGGAGCACCAGATCATCAGCAAACAGTAGACATTTGACTTCAGATTCTAGTACAGTGATGCCGGGTGCTGCAGACTGTTCTAGTGCCCTCACCAAATCGTTGATATATATATGTTGAAGAGGGTGGGGCTTAAGCTGCATCCCTGTCTCATCCCACGGCCCTGTGGAAAGAAATGTGTGTGTTTTTTGCCAATTTTAACCGCACACTTGTTGTTTGTGTTCATGGATTTTATAATGTCATATTTTTTTCTGCCAACACCACTTTCTATCAATTTGTATAGCAGAGTCAAATGCTTTTTTGAAATCAACAAAGCATGAGAAGACTTTGCCTTTGTTTTGGTTTGTTTGTTGGAGCGTGACCTGAAAGCACACTCCACTTTGTTTTCCTCCGGCATTGAACACAGTTTATTCCGTCTTAAATTTGATTTATTATTTACGCTTAAAAAGACCTAAAGTTGGATTAGGAAAGTTGTTTGAAATGTTTGGATCAAGTTTACAGGTAACTAATTAGATCATGTGTAGTCATAGTGTAGTCATATTGCGTGCGTTGGAACCGGTGTATTTTCTGAGTCACACGGGCCAAATAAATGGACATTTTGGATATATAACGACAGAATTTATCGAACAAAAGGACCATTTGGGATGTTTAATGGACATATTGGAGTGCCAACAGAAGAAGATCTTCAAAGGTAAGGCATGAATTATATGTTATTTCTGACTTTTGTGTTGTGCCTGGTGGGTTGAATTATGATTTTCATGTCTATGTTTGATGGGGTGCTGTCCTCAGATAGTAGCATGGTTTGCTTTTGCCGTAAAGCCTTTTTGAAATCTGACACTGTGGCTGGATTAACAGGAAGTCCATCTTTAAACCGGTGTATAACACTTGTATGATTTATGAATTATTATTATGAGTATTTCTTATTTTGAATTTGGTGTTCAAAAATTTATCAGTTATTCTGCGCTCTGGCACACTAAGATGAGAGTCTTTTATTAAGAAATGTAGGTAGATAGCTAGCTAGGTAAACAATTGATCCCAATGCATGAAGTAACATTAGTTAGCGACTCAGCCAGCTAACGTTAACTAGGCAATACACTTGAAATGAAACCACTTTCTGTCAAAATTAGAAATGTGTAATATCTGAAAATGTAGCTAGCTAGAATATTTTACCAGTATACATCATGGTTGGACGCGTCTCCTGTCTGATGCCATGCATGGTTGCCCTTAGTTTGGCGATGTAATCCAGGCTGGTGTTTACTACATCTCCTTAGCTATTATTCTCTCTGCATGTCTAGCCCACTCATTATCTTAGCCAATCATGGCTAGCGGGAAGCTTACTCACTTTTTCTGTGGCTAACCCAACTAAGCTGATTTAACAATTTTATTTGTATTTACAGGTGGCATACAAGTTTGATATTAAGGCACATGAAAGTTCACATGTTCGAGAAGGCATTTCTGCGAAAAACATTTTTTTTACGTTCAAACAGCTGTCCTGTGAAGTCGTGACTTGCTACATACATAGTTTCCTGAATCGGGTCACATTTGGTAAAAAGCCAATTTGACATTTGCTCAGTACTTTCACTGTTGAAATGAACTAGTCTGATGTTAATGATAATGTAAAGGATTTTCCCAAGGTTATTATTGACGCATATCCCACGGTAGTTATTGGGGTCAAATTTGTCTCCACTTTTGTGGATTAGATTGATCAGTCCTTGGTTCCAAATATTGGGGAAGATGCCAGAGCTAAGGATGATGTTAAAGAGTTGAAGTACAGCCAATTGGAAATTGTGGCCTGTATATTTTATAATTTCATTGAGGATTCCATCAACCCCACAGACCATTTTGGGTTGGAGGGTTTTTATTTTGTTCTGTAGTTCATTTAATGTAATTGGAGAATCCAGTGGGTTCTGGTAGTCTTTTAATAGTTGATTCTAAGATTTGTATTTGATCATGTACATGTTTTTGCTGTTTGTACTTTGTTAAAGAGTCAAAAAGATTGGAGAAGTGGTTTACCCAGACATCTCAGTTTTGGATAGATAACTCTTCATGTTGTTGTTTGTTTAGTGTTTTCCAATATTCCCAGAAGTGGTTACAGTCTATGGATTCGTCAATTACATTGAGCTGATTTCTGACGGGCTTCTTTTTACGTAGGTTATGTTATGTCTTGTTTTAGTGATTCAACATAGTAGGCTCAGGTTTGCTGTGTCTTTCTGTTTTAGGTTGGATAGGTTTCTCAATTTCTTTCTTAGGTTGTGGCATTCTTCATCAAACCATTTGTCATTGTTGTTCATTTTCTTTGGTTTTCTGTTTGTATTTTTTTTGATTTGATGGGGAAGCTGAGGGGTCAAATATACTGTTCAGGTTTTCTACTGCCAAGTTTACACCTTCACTATTACAGGGGAACATTTTGTCCAGGAAGTTGTCAAAAAAGCAATTGAATTTGTTGTTGCCTAATAGTTTTTTGGTAGGTTTCCAAACTACTTTCCTTCCATCTACAGTATTTCTTAATGTTACTCAGTTACTTTGGCTTTGATACCTCATGATTAAGTATTGCTCGGTTCAAGTAGACTGTGATTTTGCTGTGAACTGTGAACACTCTGAGAGACTCTGGGTTGAGGTCAGTGATAAAGTAGTTTACAGTACTACTGCCAAGAGATGAGCAATAGGATACCATTGGAGTCCCATCAAAGCCTACCATTGACAATGTACATACCCAGCGTGCGACAGAGCTGCAGGAGTTGGGACCCATTTCTGTTGGTTATGTTGTCGTAGTTGTGCCTAGAGGGGCATATGGGGGAGGGAATGCTGTCACCTCCAGGTATGTGTTTGTCCCCCTGTGTGCTGAGGATGTCAGGTTCTTGTCCAGTTCTGGCATTTAGGTCGCCACAGACTAGTACATGTGCCTGGGCCTGGAAATGATCAATTTCCCCCTCCAGAATGGAGAAGCTGTCTTCATTAATGTATGGGGATTCTACTGGGGGGGTTGGGGGGGGATATAGGTAGCACACAAGAAGATATTTCTCTGTTGAGATAATTTCCTTTTGAATTTCTAGCCAAATTTAAAATGTTCCTGTTTTGATTAATTTAATAGTGAGTTAGAGTGAGTATGCTCTCTACCAAATTAGCATACCCCCTTCCCTGTTTTACACTTGGTAGTTTGGTGGATGGGACTACCACTCTCTCTCTCTGAGGAATCTATTGGGCCTACTTAGTCTCCTCCTTTTGATAGAGACTGCCAGTTTATGGAAATAGAGCCAGGCTCTACCTTTTCCTCTCTCTCTATCCCCCAGGGAAGGGCATCTCTGATGGGGAACATTTCAAGACTTTAGACTTGCATGTTCTTGGCTCCTGATAAGACTTCTCCAAATGCCACAACCAGTCTGTGAAATAAAATAAATGAACTTGTGAACTATGCACAAATTTGTATCCCTGAAGAGGCCTCCTCTAGCTAGCTGAGAGCTAGCTCCCATGTGAATGCATTAGAAGATGAAAGGAGTCTGACAGGCAGCATGGCATCGGAGGCTGGCAGGCAGCATGGCATCGCAGGCTACTGAATTGTGTTCTGGGTCAGATCCCACTCTTTGAATTTCAAAGCTTCTTCACACCAAGGGCTCAGAGCATGAACGGGGGGAATAGAATCCCATGTTTAGTCTTAATAGATTTTTTATGACTGAACGTGAGCGGTGAACAGGCTTTCTCATTAGAGGCGTTTGGCAGGGATCTGATGACTTGTAATCTCCAGGAAAAAGGTCAACATCTGCTCTTTGATTCAGTCCGAGGGTTTTTCAGAATCCTCACCACCGACCTTCCACTTTAGGTGGAAAATATAGCCTCAACATTGTCATTGAGTTGAGTTGCACTTTTCAACCAAGTGAATCCATCCCTGGTAAACCTAGGTTGGAAGGCTTCAGTGTCCGAGAGCACAATAACAGCTGGGGTACAAAGATATTGAATGAAAACACAGCACTTCACTGCACTATACATAGTTAGCTGTTTATCACACTGTAGAATAAGACATGGGATACAGATCATCCAACGACCTTCAGCAAAGGTCTGGCTACTAATATAACTCTAATTAACAATATTTATACTTAGAATTTTAAAAGGTATTATAAGGAAGTTTCATTTAAAAATGCAGTATTAAATGCTGATCTTGCCGGTACTGAGCTGACCTCGTAGCTACAGAATTATACTGCTTGCTTTTGCCCCCTGCAAGGCAAACTACACTTCTCATCTCTAATCTATCATTCAGAGAGAGGAACCAGAAAGATGAAGACTGGGAAAGGCAGATAACTTTCTACCTTTTCTGAGCGATTAGTGCTTTTTGAGGTCGTTTCGGTTTCGGGTTAGATTATTAAAAAATAATCACGTTTTGGGGGTTTTGATTCTTTAAAAAAAAAACGTTAAATGCACGTTGCATTATGTGGGTTGAATGATGGAACAACACAGAATAAAACAATTAAAGGGATACTTCGGGATTTTGGCAATGATGCCTGTTATCTACTTCCCCAGAGTCAGATGAACTCAGTGGATACCATTATGTCTCTGTGTCCAGTATGAAGGAAATTAGATTCAGTTTCGCAAGCCAATGCTAACTAGCATTAGCGCAACGACTGGAAGTCTATAGCTATCTGCTAGCATGCATGATGGTAGAGACTGCCCATTACTGCTTATCGATTATCAACCATTATTTATTCACATTACTTTACTTTACTAAAATATTTCAGTTGTGTATATTACATTTATTTTATTTGATTACTTTATTATTTATCATCTCAGCTTTATAGAGCTGCTCCTATGCTATCTGACAAAATCACTGTTTTAGTTCTTCTTAGTAAATAAGGCACAATTTTATGATTGCTGAATATCAACTATCAAATGACTTAGATGATGTATTTTCAGGTAACGATACCTTGCAAAGCAACTGCGTTCTATCTCTCTCCATCACGCATTCTCTCACCTCTCTGTCTCCATGTCTACTCCACACAGACCGGACAAGTTAGCGGGCGCGCACAATGGATTATTGTTGTTAATTACCACGTTTTCTGCGTTAAACAGTGTAGAATATTGGCTTGTTGGAAACTACAACTCCCTACTACATCACACAGTTCGGGCTTGATCTGATGTATCTCTAGAGAAACTGTGTATGTAAAAAAAAAGGAATTCGAATAATTGAACCGATATCGGTCAATTAGTTGTTTAAAAACTGATGAATAACCTAAATGTATCTTAATTGCTCAGCACTATCCCTCTCTCTTGCTCTCTTGCTCATCACTCTCTCTACCCCCTTCTCCTCCCTCCATCCCTCTTCCAGTCCCTTTCTCTGTGCTTCCATTGTGTGGAACACAATTGGAATGATTGCCTTTTGTTGTGCAAGAGAAGAAATGCTGTATTCTGTACGGAATTGGAAACCAGACTTGCCATTCCCAGCACACAAGCTCTCTGAACTGCCGATGGTATTGTTCGAATAATGATGCATGGGAACGGATTCAATTAAACTTTGTCAGCTTCAGGTGTGATCCATCTCCAAATCTATTTCCTGAAGATAAAAAAATGTAAAGGGCAATGATAGCAAAGAGAATGGAGGGAAAGGGAAGTAGTAATTGTTTTGTCATCCGTTACTTGTGCTCTAATTCATATTGGTGAGATGTTGTTTTGAGGCGAGTGTATTACAGTATTGATCTTGAGTCAGAGGTGCTGGTCTCGGACGGTATGGTATCTTTATTATGTCAGCTGATGTCTCTCTGCAGAAAATACTGTTCACACAAACACACAGCTTTAATAATACTGTAGACTGATAAATGGCATACAGTGATGAACTATAGTCATTGTTGTTTATTCTGCTAGTGTTCTCTAAGCCACGAAGCAATTCAACAGTCACACATTTCAATAACAAATGGAGTCAAATTGATAATTTTCCCCAGTAGCAGATGAGCAGATGAACAGAACAGCAGGTTATTTTCCCCAGTAGCAGCTTAGTAGATGAACAGAACAGCAGGTTATTTTTCCTGTAGCAGCTTAGTAGATGAACAGAACAGCAGGTTATTTTTCCTGTAGCAGCTTAGTAGATGAACAGAACAGCAGGTTATTTTCCCCAGTAGCAGCTTAGTAGATGAACAGAACAGCAGGTTATTTTTCCTGTAGCAGCTTAGTAGATGAACAGAACAGCAGGTTATTGTTCCTGTAGCAGCTTAGTAGATGAACAGAACAACAGGTTATTTTTCCTGTAGCAGCTTAGTAGATGAACAGAACAACAGGTTATTTTTCCTGTAGCAGCTTAGTAGATGAACAGAACAACAGGTTATTTTCCCCAGTAGCAGCTTAGTAGATGAACAGAACAACAGGTTATTTTTCCTGTAGCAGCTTAGTAGATGAACAGAACAACAGGTTATTGTTCCTGTAGCAGCTTAGTAGATGAACAGAACAGCAGGTTATTGTTCCTGTAGCAGCTTAGTAGATGAACAGAACAACAGGTTATTGTTCCTGTAGCAGCTTAGTAGATGAACAGAACAACAGGTTATTTTCCCCAGTAGCAGCTTAGTAGATGAACAGAACAGCAGGTTATTTTTCCTGTAGCAGTTCAGTAGATGAACAGAACAGCAGGTTATTTTCCCCAGTAGCAGCTTAGTAGATGAACAGAACAACAGGTTATTTTCCCCAGTAGCAGTTGAGCAGATAAAAATAACAGGTTATTGTTCCTGTAGCAGTTCAGTAGATGAACAGAACAGCAGGTTATTTTTTTTCCAATAGCAGTTCACAATCAGTGAATAGATTTTGCAATATTTTACGGTAGTGAAGAGTGGGGTAAGTTTAGCCATTTTTTACTTCAGGATCCCTCCGTCAAGAGAAATATAGTATTCTTTCTGACATAGATATCAACTCAAATTTCAGGATGTTATGTAAATATGTAAATAATCAGAATTCATGTAAATATTACAGTTCTGAGTACATACATAGCTTGTCCAACAAAAAGTGTTCTCTTGGCACAACTTACCCTGGATATTGGGTAAGTTGAGCTGCGGGACAGAAGCCGACACATTTCTCTGTTGAATGAATATTATCTCCGCTTAAAAAAGTCATTTTATTTCCCAAACACAATTCAACACAATCACTTTTTGTCTTTTTAAGCATCTTTAAACACAGTCTTAACACCTAACAAATACTTTCAATCTTGTCTCGTCTCTGCAACTCCCCAAGGTCAAGTCATGCGTCCTCCAAAACATGACCCGCCAAACTGAGCTTCTTAATAACACCCGCACCAATGTGTCGGAGGAAACACCGTTCAACTGAGAATCGAAGTCAGCCTGTATGAGCCCGGCCTGCCACCAGATCACAATGAGCCAAGTAAAGCCCCCCCCCCCCCCCCCCCCCCCGCCCGATCACACTCCCGATCTGTAGAGACGCCTCTAGCACGGCAATGCATTACCTTAGACTGCTGCACCACTCGGAAGAGCCCTTTCTTTACACTTTTAACATAGGTCAGGCCCTGTTGCTCCCTCATATCCCAGCGATAACCTCTTGCATTACGCCTGGAAAGAAAACATTTAAATTTCCTCAACTAGCCATCGGCTCAACCATTGGCTTAGAACTTCCTAAGGCTAGGGGGCACTATTTTCACGTCCGGATGAAAAGTGTGCCCAAAGTAAACTGCCTGCTACTCAGACCCAGGAGCTAGGATATGCATATTAGTAGTAGATTTGGATAGAAAACACTCTGAAGTTTCTAAAACTGTTTGAATGATGCCTGAGTATAACATAACTTATTTGGCAGGCGAAACCCCGAGGACAAATCATCCAGGATTTTTTTTGAGGTCACTCTCTTTTCAATGGGTTTTCAATGGGAATCTAGAATTCTAAGGCACTTGCTTGCAGTTCATATCGATTCCACTTGATGTCAACAGTCTTTAAAAATTGGTTGATGTTTTTCCTTTGAGAAATGAAGAAGTAGCACTGTTCAAAACGAGGGTCGAGTGAAGTGTACTGTTGTGGTTGAGGCGTGTGACCTGAAAGCTCGCTACACTTTGTTGTCCTCTGGTATTGAACACAGTTTATCCCGTCTTAAATTTGATCGATTATTTACGTTTAAAAATACCTAAAGTTGGATTAGGAAAGTTGTTTGAAATGTTTGGGTCAAGTTTACAGGTAACTAATTAGATAATGTGTAGCCATGTTGCGAGAGTTGGAACCGGTGTATTTTCTGAGTCATAAGCGCCAAATAAATACATTTTGGATATATAACGACAGAATTTATCAAACAAAATGACCATTTGTGATGTTTAATGGACATATTGGAGTGCCAAAAGAAGATCTTCAAAGGTAAGGCATGAATTATATGTTATTTCTGACTTTTGGGTTTGCTTTCGCCGTAAAGCCTTTTTGAAATCTGACACTGTGGCTGCATTAACAGGAAGTCCATCTTTAAACCCATGAATAACACTTGTATGATTTATAAATTATTATTATGAGTATTTCTTATTTTGATTGATTTGATTGATTTATTTTTTTTTAGGGGGAGGGATCTAACCTGCTTACCACTGTGGTTTCTATGTGGTTTGTTCCTTCACAGACTCTATGAAATTATGACCTCTTCCTACATATTTGGTCAAATTATTCATTTTGTGTATGGTTTCCTAAAAACAAGAGTGGTTCAACTTAACCTCACTCTTCCCCATGAATGAACAAGCCTGTTTCTCTTACTACGGAGCAGGAAGTGTGTTTATCACTCTTACTACTGAGCAGGAAGTGTGTTTATCACTCTTACTACGGAGCAGGAAGTGTCTCTATCACTCTTACTACGGAGCAGGAAGTGTCTTTATCACTCTTACTACGGAGCAGGAAGTGTGTTTATCACTCTTACTACGGAGCAGGAAGTGTGTTTATCACTCTTACTACGGAGCAGGAAGTGTCTTTATCACTCTTACTACGGAGCAGGAAGTGTGTTTATCACTCTCACTACGGAGCAGGAAGTGTGTTTATCACTTACTACAGAGCAGGAAGTGTGTTTATCACTCTTACTACGGAGCAGGTAGTGTGTTTATCACTTACTACGGAGCAGGAAGTGTGTTTATCACTCTTACTACGGAGCAGGTAGTGTGTTTATCACTCTTACTACGGAGCAGGTAGTGTGTTTATCACTTACTACGGAGCAGGAAGTGTGTTTATCACTTACTACGGAGCAGGAAGTGTGTTTATCACTTACTACGGAGCAGGTAGTGTGTAGGTTGTCCCTTTATATATGGCTTGCTATGTAGTTGTGTTATTTTTAAACTCTCTCCATTTTGTTTCATTGTGACAACACCTCTCTTAAAGACAGGAAGTGTGTTATCCTGTATTGCTTCTTCTTGCAGCAGGAGAAGAATAAACCGTAATCACCTCATTAGATCTGACACCGGACGACATTTTGAAAATCACACACAACATGTGAAGGGAACTTCTTGAGAGCGAATACATCCCAGAGGAAACCCTTGTCTTTCCTGTTCTCCATCTCTCAGACATCATTAAATCGTATTCACGAGACTACATGAGTAACAAGGCACGCAGATCTACCTCCAGCCTAACAAGGGAGGCAAATTGCCTTCACGTTACCGTCGTTGTCGCTGATCCTGTGAACTCTCCCCAGTCATTGGCCAACTTGAATAACGTCTGGTAGAGGCTACAGGTAATCAATCCCCCTCCTCTCACCCTCCAGAGCCCCATAACTTGGGGTAATAGACTGGGGGGTTACAGTAGGTATTATAATAGAAAGCCCTCCTTCAATAGTGATAAATAATGAGGTTTCCCTTGGGGCTTTTAGTGATAGAGCAGGGGGAGGAAGGGGAGGATGGGAGAGGAGGGGGAGGATCGGGTGGATGGGGGAGGAGGGGGGAAGGGGAGTAGCAATGCTCATGCCCAATCCACCTGAGGAGTTGTCTATTTCAGCCATCTATTTCTTGTGTTTGAGGGAAGCAAAATCTATTATTCGTCCCTTAAATCCCACTGATTTGATTGCTTTCATTGTACTCCTGTGACTCTTTCATACACTTGCTGGTGTGACTCTTTCATACACTTGATGGTGTGACTCTTTCATACACTTGATGGTGTGACTCTTTCATACACTTAATGGTGTGACTCTTTCATACACTTGATGGTGCCTGATGTTTTTTCCCGTTAACGTTATGACCGCGGACATGTTTGTAATGACCTGTCAAACACCCAGGTAATGACTGAAATGGGCTCAATGGAATACAGTGCCTTCACCTGTACCCGAATGCCCGAGACCAGACCGGGTCCGGACCCAGAATTTTTAATAATGTCACAGGTCTGGGTCAGATCTGATATGATTGTCACGGGTCTCGGGTATGTGTAACTATAACTGGAGGGTCTGTACATATCCAAATGCGACAGCTGCAGTCGAGAGACAGAAGGATAGTCATTTTATAGTTTATGCTGCTGCTCTGTCTTTTCACGAGAGTGGAGCGTGGCGTGTGTTGCTAGTTGTTGACCAATCATAAGTCACCAAAGCGGCAATAGGCTACAGTCATAGAGCCTCCACGCGGGGCAGAAGTTGGGAGATGTCTAATCAATGGAAGATGGAATTAAAATGATGGAATTAAAAGTTGAATGAGAAGGATAGGCTACAACTACCAAGATATAACAGTTAGGCTGCTACTTAATATTCTGAACGGAGTTGTTGTTGTCTGTAACTGTTGGATGGATCCGACCGGGCCTATATGGAACATATAGGGGTCCGTTCGGAATGCACCTCTATATTATTTGTATTTATGCATATTGGGTCCGGGTGGAAAAGTCCCAGGTCCATTTCGGAACAGGGTCCAACCTTTTTGGACCCGTGAAGACCTCTAATTCACACCCTTCACCTTTTTTTTTTACCACATTTTGTTCTGTTACAACCTGAATTTTACATGGATTCAATTGAGATTGTTTGGTCACTGGCCTACACACCTTAGCCCCAATACCCCATATCATCAAAGTGGAATTATGTTTTTCAAAAGCTCAAAATGTCTTGAGACAATAAGTATTCAGCCCCTTTGTTGTGGCTAGCATAAATAAGTTTAAGAGTACAAATGTGCTTAACAAGTCACATAATATGTCGCATGGACTCACTCTGTTTGCAACAATAGGCTTGGGTAGTATGTTTTCACACTTTGAAACTATCAATTATGGTGGTGGTTTTGGCACCACCACCACCTCTTACTTTGTTTGTAACAAAGAGTCTATTGTCCTAGTCAGTGAGGAATTTCATGTAGAAGGTTCATAGCTCGGTTATTTGGATCCCCATTAGCTGTTGCAAAAGCAGCAGCTACTCTTCCTGGGGTCCAACACAAAACATGACTGATGACATAATACAGAACATTAATAGACAAGAACAGCTCCAGGACAGAACTACATCAATTTAGAATAGGACTAATATAACTGAAAAAAGCTAGTGTATTGACAAACTATTAATCTAGAGCTGCATACAAAGCCTTCTGAAAATATTCATACCCCTTTACTTTGTTGTGGCGAGCATAAATAAGTTCAGGAGTTAAAATGAGCTTAACAAATCACATAATAATTTGCACGGATTCACTCTGTGTGCAATTATAGTGTTTAACATGATTTTTGAATGACTACCTCATCTCTGTACCTCAATCAATCAATCAAATGTATTTATAAAGCCCTTTTTACATCAGCCGATGTCACAAAGTGCTATTCGGAAAACCCAGCCTAAATCCCCAAACAGCAAGCAATGCAGATGTAGAAGCACGGTGGCTAGGAAAAACTCCTTAGAAAGGCAGGAACCTAAGAAGAAAACTAGAGAGGAACCAGGCTATGAGGGGTGGTCAGTCCTCTTCCGGTACATGTAAGGTCCCCCAGTCGAGCAGTGAATTTTAAACACAGATTCAACCACAAAGACCTGGGAGGTTTTCCAATGCCTTGCAAAAATGGGCACCTATTGGTAGATGGGTAAAAAAAGCAAACATTGAGTATAGCTTTGAGCATGGTGAAGTAATGAATCATTACACCCAATCACTACAAAGATACAGGCATCCTTCCTAACTCAGTTGCCCGAGAGGAAGGAAACCGTTCAGGGATTTCACCATGAGGCCAATGTTACAGAGTTTAATGGCTGTGATAGGAGAAAACTGAGGATGGATCAACAACATTATAATTACTCTACAATAATAACTAAGAATAAAAAA
The DNA here is from genome assembly GCF_057628025.1 of Oncorhynchus mykiss. Lineage (NCBI taxonomy): Eukaryota > Metazoa > Chordata > Actinopteri > Salmoniformes > Salmonidae > Oncorhynchus > Oncorhynchus mykiss. Next base: position 8,520,154 of record NC_143037.1, on the reverse strand, counting down.
TATTCCAAAACTTGTATCCTGTTTGCAACAAGGCACTAAAGTAATACTGAAAAAAAAATGTGGCAAAGCAATTCACTTTTTGTCCTGAATACAAAGTTTTACATTTTAAACAAATTCAAAACAACATTCAACAATCGCTTACCAAAAACACAGTGAATGTTCCTGTGTCGCCTAGTCACAGTTTTGACCTGAAAATGGATGCCTAGCAATGATCAACCACCAATTTGACCGAGCTTGAAGAATTTTGAAAAGAATAATGGGCAAATGTTGAACAATCCAGGTATGGAAAGCTCTTAAAGACTCACCCAGAAAGACTCATAGCTGTAAACACTTCCAGGTGCTTCTACAAAGTATTGACTCAGGGGTGTGAATACTTATGTAAACTTGTTGAATTATGCAAGAGAATGTAATAACAACAGTAATTAATGAGGCAGTCTAGACAGCGCAGGTGGGTGCCGGTAGCAAGAGCAAGTGTTTGGTGCTTGCAGCCCTTTCTTCCTACATATGTTAATTTATTCAAATATGCAAATACAGCCAGTGTTTTTATGCAAATAGTCACACATTCACTACATGACCAAAAGTATGTGGTCACCTGCTCGTCGAACATCTCATTCCAAAATCATGGGCATTAATATGGAGTTTGTCCTCCACTTTGCTGCCATAATAGCCTCCACTCTTCTGGGAATGCTTCCCACTAGATGTTGGAACAACGTTGCGAGGACTTGCTTCCATTCAGCCACGAGCATTTTTGAGATCGGGCACTGTTGTTGGGCAATTAGGCCTGGCTCGCAGTCTGCGTTCCAATTCATCCCAAAGGTGTTTGATGGGGTTGAGGTCAGGGCTCTGTGCAGGCCAGTCAAGTTCTTCCACACCGATCTTGACAAACCATTTCTGTATGGACCTCGCTTTGTGCACAGGGGCATTGTAATGATGAAACAGGAAAGGGCCTTCACCAAACTGTTGCCACAAAGTTGGAAGCACAGAATGTTCTAGAATGTAATTGTACGCTGTAACATTAAGATTTCCCTTGGATCTAAGGGGCCCGAACCATGAAAAACATCCCCAGATCATTATTCCTCTTCCATAAAACTTTACAGTTGGCACTATGTATTGGGGCAGGTAGCGTTCTCCTGGCATCCGCCAAGCCCAGAATTATCCGTCGGACTGCCAGGGAAGTGAAGCATGATTCCTGGGAGGAAGAGAAGATGGGCTTACAGACACACTGGTCCATTATCAAAAGACCAGGAACTTACAGACACACTGGTCCATTATCAAAAGACCAGGAACTTACAGACACAATGGTCCATTATCAACAGACCAGGAACTTAGAGACAAACTGGTCCATTGTTGACAAACCATAACACCGTGTTAAGTAATGGTGATATTCTGAGTGGTGCGTTTTACTATAAAAATGTTTTCAACCATATTCTGTAGATGTTTCTGTATATCATCAAATTTAATTTGGTCACACTGTTGTCACAGTCAGGAGAGAATGCTGGGGCTGGACAGGTGGCTCAGAGGGCAGTCTGGACAGAGTGCTGGGGCTGGACAGAGAGGTGGCTCAGAGGGCAGTCAGGCCAGAGTGCTGGGGCTGGACAGAGAGAGGTGGCTCAGAGGGCAGTCAGAACAAAGTGCTGAGGCTGGACAGGTGGCTCAGAGAGCTGGGGCTGGACAGAGAGAGGTGGCTCAGAGGGCAGTCAGGCCAGAGTGCTGGGGCTGGACAGAGAGAGAGGCGGCTCAGTGGGCAGTCAGAACAAAGTGCTGAGGCTGGACAGAGAGGTGGCTCAGAAGGCAGTCAGGCCAGAGTGCTGGGGCTGGACAGAGAGAGGTGGCTCAGACAGAAGTCAGGACAGAGTGCTGGGGCTGGACAGAGATAGGTGCCTCAGAGGGCAGTCTGACATCCCTCTTTCTTCTCCATTTTTGCTTGTTCACCCTCTCCCTTCTATCTCTTTACTGTTGTTTCACATCCAAAGCCCCGTCCCTGGGGAATCCTGACTGGGTCTGTGTCAGGATGGGACTCTTAGTCAATCTGTGAAATGTACTGACTTCATAGTCACTCTGTATGTGATACTGACTTCATAGTCACTCTGTATGTGATACTGACTTCATAGTCACTCTGTATGTGATACTGACTTCATAGTCACTCTGTATGTGATACTGACTTCATAGTCACTCTGTATGTGATACTGACTTCATAGTCACTCTGTATATTGTACTGACTTCATAGTCCCTGTATATTGTACTGACTTCATAGTCACTCTGCATATTGTACTGACTTCGTAGTCACTCTGTATATTGTACTGACTTCGTAGTCACTCTGTATATTGTACTGACTTCATAGTCACTCTGTATATTGTACTGACTTCATATTCACTGTATATTGTACTGACTTCATAGTCACTCTGTATATTGTACTGACTTCATAGTCACTCTGTATATTGTACTGACTTCATAGTCACTCTGTATATTGTACTGACTTCATAGTCACTCTCTATATTGTACTGACTTCATTGTCACTCGGTATATAGTACTGACTTCATAGTCACTCTGTATATTGTACTGACTTCATAGTCACTCTGTATATTGTACTGACTTCATAGTCACTCTGTATACTGTACTGACTTCATAGTCACTCTGTATATTGTACTGACTTCATAGTCACTCTGTATATTGTACTGACTTCATAGTCACTCTGCATATAGTACTGACTTCATAGTCACTCTGTATATTGTACTGACTTCATAGTCACTCTGCATATAGTACTGACTTCATAGTCACTCTGTATATTGTACTGACTTCATAGTCACTCTGTATATAGTACTAACTTCATAGTCACTCTGTATATTGTACTGACTTCATAGTCCCTCTGTATATTGTACTGACTTCATAGTCACTCTGTATATTGTACTGACTTCATAGTCACTCTGTATATTGTACTGACTTCATAGTCCCTCTGTATATTGTACTGACTTCATAGTCACTCTGTATATTGTACTGACTTCATAGTCACTCTGTATATTGTACTAACTTTATAGTCACTCTGTATATTGTACTAACTTCATAGTCACTCTGTATATTGTACTGACTTCATAGTCACTCTGTATATTGTACTGACTTCATAGTCACTCTGTATATAGTACTGACTTCATAGTCACTCTGTATATTGTACTAACTTCATAGTCACTCTGTATATTGTACTGACTTCATAGTCACTCTGTATATTGTACTGACTTCATAGTCACTCTGTATATTGTACTGACTTACTCTGCAGATTGAAATACATTTGTTTCCTCAGTTGCTATGTGTGATTGTTTCACAATCTGAGAACAGAAAATGATGGATTGTTGTATCTTTCCACTCCCCGATGCTTCCAGGCAATTTGGATGACTGGTTGGATGTGTAAAGGCATGTCTCTTGCATTGCGGACCTCGATGGAGAGCTCAGTCAGAAAGCCAGAGGCAATGAACCTTAAAGGCTAGCAGCACCGCAGGGGAGCTTTTGGTGTGCACTCTCCTACTGCAGAAATGTAAACACAGTCTACTCATCTTCTTGGCGTTCTTTTTTTTTGTTACAATATTAGTCCTGAAGGTGCATATTTTAGCCGTAGAGGAGGAATGAAGAGGGAGAGGGGAGGAGAGGAGAACGACTGTTAAAAATTCTTCAGGATTGGTGGGTCCCCTGCGGGACTGTTGAGCTAATGTAGGCTAATGCGATTAGCATGAGGTTGTAAGTAGCAAGAACATTTCCCAGGACATAGACATCTGATATTGGCAGAAAGTTTAAATTCTTGTTAATCTAACTGCACTCTCCAATTTACAATAGCTATTACAGTGCAAGAATACCATGCTATTGTTTGAGGAAAGTGCACAGTTTTGAACATGAAAAATAATTAATAAACAAATTAGGCACATTTGGGCAGTCTTGATACAACATTTTGAACCGGAATGCAATGGTTCATTGGATCAGCCTAAATCTTTGCACATACACTGCTGCCATCTAGTGGCCAATATCTACATTGCACCTGGGCTGGAATAATACAATATGGCCTTTCTCTTGCATTTCAAAGATGGTACAAAACATTTAAAAAAAAAATAATATTTGTATTATCTTTTACCAGATCTAATGTGTTACATTCTCCTAAATTCCTTTCACATTTCCACAAACTTCAGTGTTTCCTTTCAAATGGTACCAAGAAAATGCATATCCTTGCTTCAGGGTCTGAGCTACAGGCAGTTAGATTTGGGTATGTCATTTTGGGGCGAAAAAAAGGGGCCGATCCTTAATAGTATATATATCTGCCAATATTCAGCCAAGCTGAGCTCCACACAATGTGTAACAGAACACAGAATAGCCCCAGTGCCGGCTGGCTGGATGACTTGCTACACATTTCCTCTCCTATATTTCTCATCTCACGGACAAAGCCATTGATCTGTCTCTTGAAATCGGCCACCGACCAAGCCGACAGGAGCAGCACTATCAATAACACGTCAGACTCATTCTGAAGAGCCCAGGGCCTTGTTTCCCAGTTGCAATGTAACTAAAACATGACTATGATCGTACCAGATGCATCCTGCTTCACGCAGGTTGATATAAAGTATAGTCAACTTTGTTTCCAATGGGCAGAGAGATTCTGATTGGTTTAGGACAGAACAAATCCGATTGGTTAGTAACAGGTCAATGGGAGTTGAGTTTAACAGATGCACATTTTTGGAAAAGATGGTGGAGGTTTAAACTGAGAATCTTGTTAATAAAACAAGTTGGATTGTTTTGAAATCATTATTGTGGTACAGTAGTCAGACAGACGTGACAATACCTCTAAGATACAACTGGTCTCCTGACTTGAAGCAAAGAGTCAAATGTAGCAAACTAGTAGCAAGATGCTAAGCTTGTCTGAGCAGGCAAGCTAGCTAATCATTTAGCAACCTCTTAGCTACTCATGTTGAATGAATAGAGCTAGCTAGCTATGTGTAAAAATAATACAAGTAAGTCAGCTAACATTTATTGAATTGTTAATTGAATAAGCTATTTGAAAAAAACTAAACTGAGATGGACAATAAAATGTAAATTGCTAAGCTAAACAGATCTAGTTGACTAGCAGATAGCATTCTCTTACTAATGTTGAGTCATAAAATAGAGCTAGCTAGCTAGGTCTCAAATATACCAGTAAGTCAGCTCCCACTTGCTTTATCAAAATAATTAGTTGAATAAGCTATATAAACTGACAAATTTGAATAGAATGATATGCTTCTCCAGGTGCACAAATGTAAAATTCTACTCTAAACTTAACAAGCTGGCTAAGCAGATAGCTAGCTAGCTACTTCTTACTAATTTTGAATCATAAACAAGAGCTAGCTCAAATAGTCTCAAATTTTCCAGTAAATGAGAAAATGATAAGCCAAAATAATTTGTAAAATTAAGCTTAATAAACTAGAAATTGGAATGCACTGTTTTATATGCTGCTTCAGGGGCAGTAATGTTTTTTGGGGTATATAATTTATAAGTCCATGCATGTCCCCAGGGCAGAAAATACTTTTTTGTATTAACTTTTGTGTTTGAAGTCTGCCCTCAGGGCACCAAGTGATCTTGACCCAAACTAGCATAACTAACCCCGGGGACGCATTTAAACAGTCAATTCCAATGGCTGCACCACAGGCAATTAAGACTTTTGAAAATAACTTTTTGTGCTTGAATTCCGCCCTCGTGGCCTCAAGTGATCTTGATCCAAAATAACATTCTGCTCCCAGGGCAACATAAACAGTCTGTTTCAGTTTTTGGGGTTTTCGCTTTTAATAAAACAAATGTCAACTTACCTACTGGCAGATATGAGAGCTAACTTGGTAGCTATTTCTATTTTATAATTCAACATTAGTAGAATGTAGTTCTCTGCTCAGCAAAGCTACCTTTAGCTTAGCATTTTATGTTTTTACCCCCAAGGGAAGCATAACAAACTGTTCCAATTTATTTATTAAGTTAAAGCTTATTCAACTAAACATTTTGATAAAGTAAGTGGGAGCTGATTCACTGATATATTTGAGACCTAACTAGCTATTCTATGATTCAACATTAGTAAGTAGTAATTTTACTCTTTTCTTCAAGTCAGGAGAACAGTTGTATCTTTGAGATATTTAAACTTGTAACTCAAAGTTGTATTTATAAGATACACAGTTCAAACCTCTACCATGACCTTTTAGAAACCAATCAAATTTGTTCTGCGCCCTATACCAAGCTACAGAGAACATTGGCTAAGTGCGTCGTTAGACCATGTGTCGATACTGATAGCATCGAAAGAAAAGCAATGCTGCTCTCGGATCAGTTTTCTCCATTCAAATCTTACCTTAAGATTAGAATTATTCTACAATACTGATCACGGATCCGCTCCTAAGAGAGATATTACCCCCTACGAATGCAAATAGGTTACTGAGGCAGCTTATTATGCTTACCCAATAATAATGTACAAAATCATCTTGTTGTCACACATCATGAAACACATTCAGGCAAAAATGATAGACCGTAGCCTAGTCGCAAAAGACAAGTCCATTGGTTTAACATGATATTGATTTCAATAGGATTGAAATAACCTATTTATCCCCATGTAGCCTATGTATGTTTTAATGCAGTCATTTCGGGTTTCGTTTGAAGCATAATTTTATCCTTCACTTGTTTATAACAATTGAAAATACTTTGGCAACTTTGCATTTTGTATTCTACTTCATTCTGAAGTCATCGGCAGTCAGATGATGTTTAGCTGAGATCTTCTGTGAATAAAGGTACGCGAAAGGGCAAAAAGCATCGAACGATGGCTGCTCTACAAGTAGTCCATTACTCTTTGACGTGTGAAGGGTTTTTAAGAGTCACGTTATTAACGAAGGTTCTGCCAAACATCTTGGCTACTAAAGATACATCGTAAAGAAGGTTCTAACGATGATCTTACTGCTTGCAAAGGCTCCGGGAAACGAGGCCCCAGTGGCCCGTTATGCGTCTCACTTACAGAGATGTAAAGGGAAACAGGGAGTAGGTAGAAGAAGTTGCCCTAACCAGCTAAACACTGATTTAGAGACAGATATTTTTCGTACCCCACTAATGGTAAAGTCTAGGATTAGGGCTAGGGTAATTTGATTGTAGAACTGATTTGTGGAGAAAATGTGTAAAGCCTGATTGCCATTCCATCGCTGAGTCACAGACTGTGATCCTTATAGCTTATATAGCTTCATCATTTCTCCAAAGCCTTTGCTTTAGGGGATCGTTTTAAGAAGTGCGGTTCTGAGCTTCAGCCTTATGCTAAGAGACAAATGTAGGGCAGTCGAGGGTAGGACTAGTGTAAAGTATGCAACTCTGCCTGCAGAAGTGGGTTTTGCATTATTCAGGACCTCACATTAAGTTGAATTGGTATGCACAGGTGGCTTAAATTAGTAATACACTGTAATTAGTTAGTATTGCTGGTGAAAGTTGAGCTTTACCGAGAAAAGTTGATGCTGCAATACTGCTACAAAGTTTTAAAAATGCTTTTCCCTCCAGAAATAATATTGTTTTTGGTAATTGAAAAATTTAAGCATGAGAGCATTAAATTAAACTGGGAATAAATCAGTCATGCAGCTGCCACTATGCCCTCTGAGAAATGTAGTAAAGTGTTTCTGGGAGATGATGTCTGTAGTGCTTGAGGCTCATTGACTGCTGGCCTGCTAACTACAGCTGTTTCCAGAGGCCCCTGGTGGGCTCGCCACAGAACATCCGTGACGGTACGCCATCTAGCTACGGTATTAACCGCTGCCCCTGAAAATAATATCTCAAAGTCCATGATGCGAAAGTCAACTGTTATTAACAGACCATTAGGATCCTCTCATAGAGCTTACATAATGATAAATCCCCCAATAAGAGTTTTCAGTCAGGATTTCAGCCATGCGAGGGACACCAACCAAGGTTATGGCCTATTTCTGTAGGGCTCAACAAGCTTGAGGTAGCGCCACTCATTAGGGTACATTGGAGGTTTAAATCATCGTCCACCTGAGGCGGCTATCTTTCATGGACACCACACACATACATGTAGGATGGAGTGTTCAACCACGTTAAGGGTCGGACAGTTGTGTTTGCAAGGATAAAAGTGTTCTTTGAAGTGACTTTCCCCCTAATAATTGAATAGGGCATAACTAATGTCGTCTAATTTACTCTAATTGAATTTCACCATTCAGTTTGACTGCATTACAGTAGTAGTACAGCAACCCATTCCTCACTGTGCACAGCACATACTGTCCTGCTGGGAGGATACAGCATAAGCCTTCACAAAGTACCTCTATTCTTAAACCAATATGTACCTAATCCCACCAAGCAGACAGGCTGTATTCTAGTCTAGGGAGGGATTTTTTAATGAGTACTATTATCATTTTAAACAGCAGGAATTGTGTTCTCAGACAGGGAAATCAGCGTAGTAGTAATTAATTTAGCAAACTGCGTTATTAATTCTGCTTTTCCCACCGACGGTTTCAAGGAATTTGCTCTCCGTTTTACTGTATATTATTTGCAGGAACAATATGAACTTGTACAGATGTGTAGTCTCATTTGTCAATTGCGCAATATAGATTTTCAAAATGGGTACTTGGAAGAAACCAGCTGCATTTGTTACTGTGTAATGTATTGTGGATAATGTCCATTGACAAAACAAAATGTTGTATAGCTTCATGCCTGGCTAATGGACTGTTGAACTGGCGGTTGGAATGTGTGGGATGCAACTTAACCTTTTGAAAGAGAACATGGCTGACATGGCAGTAACGTTGCTGCTGTAGCTGCACTGTCAAAAAACCAAGCTCAGTCAAGGTTGAACTGTCAAAGTGCTTATGAAAAACAATGCATCTTTATACAGGGCATTATAGTAATACCAGGAAAAACAATGTATCTTTAAACAGGGCATTACAGTAATACCAGGAGAAACAATGTACCTTTTAACAGGCATTACAGTAATACCAGGAAAAACAAGCAGGGCAAATAAAATCGAACTTTTTGTCACATGCGCCGAATACAACAAGTGTAGACCTTACCATGAAATGCCGAATACGACAAGTGTAGACCTTACCATGAAATGCTTACTTACTACAAGCCCGTAACCAGCAGTGCAGTTCAAGAAGAGTTAAGAAAATATTTACCAAATAAACTAAAGCAAAACATTTAAAAAAGTAACACAATAAAATAACAATAATGAAGCTATATACAGGGGTTACCGGTAGCGCGTCAATGTGCGGGGGTACAGGTTAGTCGAGGCATTACAGTAATACCGGGAGAAACACAAAACAGTTTCCTTCCCCCATCCAGTAGTTTTAGTCACATTTTATTCATGTAATGTTGCTAGGCTCGTCAGGATACTGGTTCATATCCTCTGTACTTTGAGGGACACATCTTAATGCTGCTCTGCATAGTTTCCTCCAGGCCTTCCCCTCTGCACAATGTGATTGATAGCTGTGCACATAATCCATTATAGCTCCCCATTGATTTAGACTGGCAATCAAAGACTACTGCTAAACCACTGCTGTTGAGTCTCTCTCCGTGGAGACTGCTCCCTCATACAGGAGGCCAGGCGTAGCCATCAGCCCCCACATTCAGGCCGCAGTCTCAGTCCCAAATAGCACCCTATTCCCTACATAGTGCACTACTTATGACCAGAGCCCTATGGGTGCCCAATGGGCCCTGGTTAAAAGTAGTGCACTATGTAGGGAATAGGATGCCATAGGGCCCTGGTCGAAAGTAGTGCACTATGTAGGGAATAGGATGCCATAGGGCCCTGGTCGAAAGTAGTGCACTATGTATAGGGAATAGGGTGCCATTTAGGATGTATTGTCTGTAATCACCAGGCTATCTGAGTAATGGCTGTGGAGCCAATCACGAGAGGACATGCTTCATCCCTGGAGCCAATCACGAGGGGACATCCTTCATCCCTGGAGCCAATCACGAGGGGACATCCTTCATCCCTGGAGCCAGTCACGAGGGGGGACATGCTTCATCCCTGGAGCCAATCACGAGGGGACATGCTTCATCCATGGAGCCAATCACGAGAGGACATGCTTTATCCCTGGAGCCAATCACAAGGGGACATGCTTCATCCCTGGAGTCCCTCCATTTATCAAACTGCCTCCCCTTCACTTGAATGAACACATGCCAATGTAAAATATGATGCCCCGACAGCAAGAGAGGGAGAGAAGTTCTCCTGTACATACTAATGCTATAGCCTCACAAACAAGGGCCGACTGGGACAAGAATTCGGCCTCAACATTTTATCCACACCAGCCCACGTCACTGTGCACGCCGCCAACTCACCCCCACTTATACAATATAAAAGCCAAGCCTACGACTTAGGCTATATTGTGAAATAGTGGCTGTCATATGTGTTCCCCTGAATCAACAAGTGGTAATTACTACTACAGGGCTCCAGACTAACATGTTCTCCTGAATCATCACCACCCCTAAGTGTTCATTACCTTACAGAGCTCCAGACTAACATGTTCTCCTGAAACATAACCTCCCCTAAGTGTTCATTACCTTAAAGGGCTCCAAACTAACATGTTGTCCTGAATCATAAATTAAATTGCTTCATCTAACATGTCCAGTCAGGAATGCATGATTCAAGATATTTTGATGGGCAACCTAATCCAGTGATTGTCATGAATGTTGTGTTGAAAATAACACTGTATATGCTGTATTTTACTGTCAAAATAGGACTACAGAATTTCCATGAATTGCGTTCATCTTTATGTGCACTAACTAATATCATAGGCTCATTCATTTGGGTGTCAACATCAAACTCAAAACACATGAACTAGATCACTAACTCTAAATATAATACCCACTGCTAGTAGCCATGTATTCATCCAGCAGTACATTTTATGTCCTAAAAAACATTACAATTGTGGCCTACTACTTAATGAGTCCTATGAGCCCTTGCCCTCGCCATGGTCGGTGCACATTTCACATTGTTTACAAATATAGAATATGTGAAGTTGTCATGGCTCTGCCTGAGTAAATGTTTTTTATTTGTGTGGGATTTTGCTGTGAAGAGAAAACAAACCTGATTTGATTTAAAATCGCAGGAGAAAGAGAAAGAGAAAAATATGTTTTGTTTTTTTATGTTTACATATTCCTTCCCCTTGACCCATTTCTTCACGTTTGATAATCACTCCTCATTGGCTGACTAGGTGAATTTGAATGTGTTCAATGCCCTGGTTTCAACAGGTGTTGTTCCATTGTTGATATTTCAGGGGCAAAAATCGTACGTGTATTTCCCACTGACAGAATAAGAAAATCGGCTTTATACTGCATTTGTGAGAATACATTTAGAACAAGAGTTGCGAGAACGCACAACGTATAAGAAGACAGACATGTTAATGTTGTACGACAGTTTTAAATACAAATAACCTGAGAAAGACAAAACTATAGTTATATAACATTATTGAACTGGAGGTGTCACTCTATAGCTGATTTAAAGCAGGATATATGATTCCTAGTATTCACTGTGTTAGATGACTAATTTAAGAACATATTGGCTCCATTTTTCGGGAAATTAATTTTATCGATTTTTCTCTCAAGAGTTATTTTCTCTCTCTCAGCCAGGGATATTACAAAATGGGTTGATAGTCAGGCTCTGGCAGGCATTTCCCTGCCCCCTCATGGTGATACCACTCACCTTAGCCCCACAGCCTCTCTATACACACTACAGATTGATTGATTACAGATGTTTTAATCAATCATCTCACCAGAATTTCAAAATTTTACCCTATCCAAAATATATTTTGCCAAAGTGAATAATGTTTTTTGGTACTTGAAGAGGTTCATTCAGTCTGTCAACCCTGGTGGTTTAGAGTGACTCATCATTACAGACTTGAAGTTATTGATTAATTGATTAAACATGGTATTGATTATGATGTTTAAATTAAGGTTAATCCCTCCACTGGTAATATAACATCAGGGTTAACATTAGCCCTCCAGTTCCCCTTGTATGTATGTATGTATATATGTATGTATGTATGTATGTATGTATGTATGTATGTATGTCTGTGTCTGTGTCTGTGTCTGTGTGTGTGTGTGTGTGTGTGTGTGTGTGTGTGTACCCCATGAGGAAACAGATGGTGACTCACAGTGCAAACATTATGTGCTTCTCATAAAGTTAATCCTACCAACCGATGACTTCACTGCACCAGCCTCTTCTTCAACACCACTAGACCCTGACGTTAATCTACTGCGCCCTGATCAAGCGTGGCGCTTGTGACACTCCTCTTAAACATTAAAGTCCCTATTTGGACTGGTTCCGACCAACACGTCTGTGTACAGAGTGTTCTGTAAACGGTGCAACAATCGATTTCTGTGCACTCCGTGAAGGCACTGGTTGTCTCTCTTCACATGTCGCTCTGCGCTCTCATCTGAGATTAAATGTGACGCCTCATTTGCGTAGGGATCGACACGTCGCATTTTTTGGCCTATGCGGACAAAGGATCGATTTCCTGGCTGTGAACTTCGCAGCTCCGCATCCAATAGAGCTCGCCAGTTTGAAGTGTTAAAAATCGGAATTGAAACCTCTGGTTCATTCAGCCATTCCTATGAGGGGAATTAATAGGGAAATAATGGGATTTCGTCATAAACGCCAAAATGAAGGTCTAACACAGACTTATACATTTTGTACGTTTTGTTCAATGAGATAGTATCAGTCAGTTAACATATGACCTTTATGAATTATGAAGCCTTTATGTGCTTATTTGATTACATAAATGTAAAAAAAAAAATAAAACATGTAAAATGTCCTAAACATGTATGTACCACAGACCTTATCTTCGGCGTTTATCCAAAAAACCCTATAAAACCCCATTCATTCCATGAGCTTTGGCCAGCGAGCCATGGCAGAGACAACCTCTGTTAGTGCCTACAAAAAGACGCCGTTACTCTCTATATGGCGTATGAAACAGCAGAGCGGTCGCAGCAAAAGCAGTAACATCTTGCTGTGATGTTCTCAGATGGACCAAGAGCTCTCAACATGGAAAAATACTAATAATTTAGTAGAATTGAAACAAGAACCTTCCAAAATATTTCCGTGCTGAAAACTGAAGTTGTAACAAGTTAGCAGGCATTTCAATGGTGTCTCTGCGCTGCTCAGAGAACGCTGGGTCCAAAAAATTATGTCGTCGGTCATACGAAATGGTGACTATTTTATACTGTCACTAAATATGATAATTTCATCATTATTTTGTATCATATTTGTACTGTGTACTTGAGCTTGTGTCCTCAAATGTGATTACACTTCAGCAATGTATAACTATTTTTAAAAAGGTAAGATTTTATATTTTTGGCAGTATAAGCATTACTAGGCATTGTTTATGGCCCTCTCATGATAAATAATTAAGGAAAGTTAGAGGCTTTTCTCTCCAATAAGGAAAGTTACAGGCTTTTCTCTCCAATAAGGAAAGTTACAGGCTTTTCTCCCTAATTGTAAGGATCTGGGTGTAGCTGGTGCAGAGGAGTCAGGCGCAGGACAGCAGAGATGAGTAAACACAAGGAACTTTACTCAAAATATCAAAATACATTAAGTAACACCAGGCCCACAAACAACGGACCGAACTTACAATAATAACAAACACGCACAAAAACCACGGGGAAAACAAAGGGTTAAATAATGAACATGGAATTGGGGAATTGAAACCAGGTGTTTAAAACAAAGACAAAACAAATGGAAAATGAAAAGTGGATCGGCGGAAGTCGTGACACTAATAAAGCAAAGTAAGGGCCTTTTCTCCCCGATAATGAAAGTTAGAGCCTTTTCTCCCCGATAATGAAGGTTAGGGGCTTTTCTCCCCGATAATGAAGGTTAGAGCCTTTTCTCCCCAATAAAGGAAAGTTAGAGGATTCAAATCAAATCACATTGTATTAGTCACATATACGTGTTTAGCAGAAGTTATTGTAGGTGTAGCGAAATGCTTATTGTGGAGCTTTTCTCCCCAATAAAGGAAAGTTAGAGTATTTTCTCCTCAATAAACAGAAGACTGGAAGGCATAACATGATGACGACTCTGGAAAAATATTCAACCTGTTCTTTTGTATTTCCTCACACGTTCACCCAAAGGCCAGACGATGACTCTCGATGAATACCTCCAGATTCTTATTCAACAAAACGCCCGTCTTTTGTGGATTTGTTTTTTAACATTTTTTTATTCACCCGATCCTCCCAAGGGTTTACACTGCACTCTTGGGTCTCTTTTGTACTATTCTCGTCAAATCACAAATCAATTGCAACCGGGGTCTTCCATAAAGAAACCTTTATCATAGAAAATGACAGACAGTCAACTGTGAAAAGCCTGTGTATTTTCCCTGCCACAGACAGCACACCCACACGGTATGCTTTTGTGGCCAGTATTGTCCTGGTCGGATTGTTAATGAGTTTGGAATTAGCTTGGTTTATTGACAGGAGACTGGAGACTGTGACTCCACGCTGGGTTTCATTATGCAGTGGAAGGAAAGCATGAGAATTAAGGGGAACAACCTGCATGTGTGCATCTGCTTGTGTGACTTGTTTGACCACTGTGAAAACATGTCAGAACAGCAGCCTAGTAGTTTACCTAATAACTGTGTTGTGATTGCAGTGAGTAGGGGGGGGTCATTTTAGTTGGTCTGAATCTGGATGTGATCTCCAATTCCATCGGAATGTCAAGCATGACGTGAAATGGGAATATTCTCTGGGGTGGGTGGCTCTCCGCCATGGCGGACGGAAGGTAATTAGTTAATACTACGGACGACAGGAGGCATTCAGGAGGAGGCATTCATACTGACAAGAAATTATTCGTCAATAACACATCACAGACACAGAGAGAGAATGAGTGCGGGAGATGTTTTTCCGAGATGTCAAATGATGTATAATTCAGGTCTTAGCAGCACAGCTGGGTACAGTACATTTTACACAGAAGGCTGTACTGCCCTACCAAACAAAAATGCACTAACTGCTTATTTGGTCGAAATTAGTTTTCATTTTTGCTACATTAAATACATGCTTAAATCATGTGAACAAATATCCTGCCTCTGTTGTATTGTGTTTTGGAGAAAATGGGGGCCATATTAGCAGTAACTGTACTAGGTTACTGTGAAACCAAGGTAAGAAAAAGCAATTTCTCTCAGTTCCACGCTATGAGCAGTTACTTCCTTTTTCCTTGGTAGTGCAGTGTATGTCTCAACAGGTCAGAGGTCAAAGCCCTTCAGATGAAACTTCCTCAACTGGCTACAGAGTCTTCCCATGGTCGATACTTGAGAAAGCACTAAAATATAGCAGTGCCATTTTACAACCTCTGTAGGTCTCAATGGGCTTTAATTGCTTCTCTCTCTTTCCCTCGTCTCTTTCTCTATTTCTCTCTTTCCCTCTTTCGCTCTTTTCTCTTTCTCTATTTCTCTCCTTCTCCATCCCCACTTTATCCTGCAGCAGTGATTCTTTGTAATGAGCTTGTCGACAGGATGATATGATTCCAGGAATTAAAACAGCATTTTTCACCTTGATCAACAGACTGTGAAGAACTGAAAATAAAACTCTGCCTCTCACATTTTTATCGAATCTCGCTCTCCCTCTCTCTCACTCACCCTGTTCTATTTGTCCTTGGGGGGATGCTGCGAGATGGAAAGTTAATGAAGAAAGCTTGTTTTAGAGCAGACTGGTCAACTCTGAAAACTTTGTTTTGTGCTGTTGTTAATCATCAACAACACAATCCGCTTTGATGCCTGACTTAACCCAAACCTTTGTATCAGTTAAACATATTTAACATCACACTTCTAAAGCTCTGTAAATCCACTGTATATTTGTATGATTAGCATAAGCTACACAACAGGTATCAGTGGCTGGTATTTGTTCTTCATGACGCTGCAGTGGAAGAGCTCTGAGCTCAGCTAAATCACTGAGACCTTGAAGTCCATCCTCTGATTCTACTGCTGTTCTTCTGTGTTCATATTGGGCCCGATTCAGATTTGGGAAATGTACTTCTCAGAAGTTGGTATTCAGAATTACCTTATTTTTATTTATTTATTTATTTAACCTTTATTTAACCAGGTAGGCAAGTTGAGAACAAGTTCTCATTTACAATTGCGACCTGGCCAAGATAAAGCAAAGCAGTTCGACACATACAACAACACAGAGTCACACATGGAGTAAAACAAACATACAGTCAATAATACAGTAGAAAAATAAGTCTATATACGATGTGAGCAAATGAGGTGAGATAAGGGAGATAAAGGCAAAAAAAAGGCCACAGTGGCAAAGTAAATACAATATAGCAAGTAAAACACTGGAATGGTAGATTTGCAGTGGAAGAATGTGCAAAGTAGAGAGAAATAATGGGGTGCAAAGGAGCAAAATAAATAAATACTGTAGGGGGAGAGGTAGTTGTTTGGGCTAAATTATAGATGGGCTATGTACAGGTGCAGTAATCTGTGAGCTGCTCTGACAGCTGGTGCTTAAAAAAAATAAAAAATACAGTAGGGGGAGAGGTAGTTTGGTGAGGGAGATAAGTGTTTCCAGTTTCAGAGATTTTTGTAGTTTGTTCCAGTCATTGGCAGCAGAGAACTAAAAGGAGAGATGGCCAAAGGAAGAATTGGTTTTGGGGGTGGCCAGAGAGATATACCTGCTGGAGCGCGTGCTACAGGTGGGTGCGTCTATGGTGACCAGCGAGCTGAAATAAATGGGGACTTTACCTAGCAGGGTCTTGTAGATTGTATACCTGTCTTTTTACTGTTGTTTTATTTCTTTACTTACCTATTGTTCACCTAACACCTTTTTTTGCACTATTGTTTAGAGCCTTTGTTTGTAAGTGTGTTGTTATGTGTTAATAACATTTAGACTACGTTACCCAGCAGGCTAGGCGGTGGGGTAAAGAATGGCTAAACATGGAGTTTAGCTGAAGTATATGTTCATTAAACATACGCCCCAGTTTGTCATTATATAAGGAACAAACATAACATGGTGTCAGATTGGTAGTCGCTATGACGAGACAGAGAAAGCAGTTACTCTGCAAATGTCCGCGTCGAAAATGTAACATTCCACCACAAGTGACGTGAGTAGTCGAAGATGCTAGCTTGCAAGAGCGAGGACAACGAGCCGCAGCAGCGAGAGTGACAACAGCGAGAGCGAGGCTGCATTGGAATCTGTTGACGAGCAAGCTGATGAGCAACATAATGATGTAAGAGAAATTGACACTGTTCCTGTTCTCCGTCATGAATAGGCTTAGTCCTCCTACTCCTATGCAGTTAACAGGCAATTTAGCTGACAATTGGAAACATTTCAAGCAGAGATTCAATATCTACCTAGCAGCTAGTGGTCTAGGGGGAGATGACAAATTGAAAGCTTCCATTTTTCTGCATGTTATTGGAGAGGATGCATTGGAAATTTACAATAGCTTTCAGCAAGACGAGGCAAACTTGACATTGACTGTGCTAATGGCAAAATTTGAGGAGTACTTTGTACCAAGCCAGAACGTCACGTTTGAGAGATACAAGTTTCTCTCATGATCAGAAACAGGGAGTCAGTTTTGACCAGTATTTGGCTGACCTGAACACACTGAGCAAAACGTGTGAATTTGAAAATCTGAAAGAGTCACTAATGAAAGGCAGAATAGTCTGTGGCATACTTGATAATGGACTCAAGGAGAGATTGCTGCGTGAGCAAGATTTACCTTTGGATAAAGCAGTGAATGTGTGTTGAGCAGCAGAAACCATCAGAGCACAAGCTAAAGAGCTGTGCAGGGATGAGACGTCAGTGTATGCAATAAAAAGAGAGGAGCACCACACACACACAACGCCTTACAAAACAAAAACAAGCAAAAGAGAGAAATCAAAACACCACATGTGGAAAATGTGGATGTTTCCACAAGCCAAAAAAATGTCCTGCATATGGCAAATCATGTAACAACTGTGGGGAAAATAATTTCTCAAAATGCTGCAAAGCTGAGGCTACAAAGAAAAAGGTTCACACAGTCGAGGAGATGGAAGAAGAATTTGTTGATTCTATGCAATGCAGTAAAAGCTGAATGGATTGATTGTGAATTAAACTATAATACCATTCAAGCTTGCTACTTTGGGTAGCCTAGTGGTTAGAGCGTTGGACTAGTAACCGGAAGGTTGCAAGTTCAAATCCCCGAGCCCACTGTTCCTAGGCCGTCATTGAAAATAAGAATTAACTGACTTGCCTAGTTAAATAAAGGTCAAATCAAAATAAATACTGGAGCACAGGTAAACCTGTTATCGCTGGATGACTACAAAACACTGAAGGTGAAGAGCAAAATTCACCCGGTGAAAATGAAGGTTACTGGTTATACTGGGGAGAACGTACCAGTCAAAGGGAGCTGCATAGTAACTTTACAGCACAAAGGAAAACAGCTCAGAGCACAGCTGCTGATTGTGGAAAAGAGTGTACAGCCTGTTCTAGGAATCATTGCATGTGAAAAGCTCAATTTGTTAAATATAGTGTATGTAGTGACATCACATAATGTAAATGACCAAGAATCAATACTGGCTGAGTATGAGGATGTGTTTGAAGGTTTTAGGTGTTTACCAGGAGAACACGAAATATGTACTGATGACAAAATGATGCATGCAGAAAAGTACCATTTGCACTGAAAAAAAGCTCAAAGAGGAACTCGGACGCATGGTAAAGATGGACGTCATCACAAAAATGGATGAACCTACAGACTGGGTAAGCTCACTGGTTATTATGGTGAAAAAGAACGTCGATCTCAGGATATGTCTAGATCCGAGAGATCTCAACAAAGCAATCAAGAGAGAGCATTTCAAGTTGCCAACCAGAGACGAGATAATGTCGCAGTTTGCGGGAGTTTGCTGGAGCAAAGTGGTTCAGTAAGCTTGACGCCTCATCAGGATTCTGGCAAATGAAGCTAGATGATGCAAGCTCAAGGCTATGCACATTCAACACACCTGAGGGCAGGTACAGATTTCTTCGTCTACCATATGGGATTCTCTCAGCGCCAGAGGTCTACCACAAGACAATCCACATGATCTTCAAGCACATTCCAGGAGTGGAGACTATGTTGGATGACATCATCGTCTGGGGGTCCACAAAAGAAGAACACGATGCGAGAGTGAGACAAGTGCTGGACCTGACACGGAAAGTCAACCTAAAACTAAACAAGGACAAATGCGAGTTTGGTGTGAAAACACTTACCTTCGTGGGAGATGTACTTTCAGAGGACGGAGTCAAACCAGACCCGAGGAAAACATCAGCCATCAACAACATGGAGCGCACGAAGAACAAGGACGATGTGAGACGCTTCATGGGCATGATCACCTACCTTGCAAAGTTCATACCTCATTTGTCAGCACAGTCTGCTCCACTCAGATGTCTTCTAGAACAGAAAAATGAATGGGAATGGTCCCATGAACTGGAAAACTGCTTCAAAAACCTAAAGAAGACAATCACAGAAGAGCCAGTGCTCAGGTTCTATGATCCAGAGAAAAACAAGGATTGCAGACGCGTCACAGTTTGGCCTGGGAGCAGTTCTTCTGCAACAGCATGACGACACCTTGACAGGCGCAGAGACAAGGTATCCACAAATAGAGAAAGAACTACTGGCAAGCACATACGCTTGCGAAAGGTTTCACCAATACGTCTACGGACGAGACTTCGTAGTAGAATCCGACCACCAACCATTAGTGTCAATCATGTCTAAGCCACTGAATGATTGTCCAATGAGAATCCAGAAAATGTTGATCAGACTGCAGACCCCGGGAAAGTTAATGTTGTTCGCCGACGACACTCTTTCTCGAGCAGTCGACAAGAAGGAGAGCTTCGACACACAGAAAAACACTGAGATTCAGGCCTACGTCGAGAGAATTGGAGCAGATCAAAAGAGAGACCACAGCTGACCAAACAATGACAGAGTTGAAAGAAACAACACTGATAGGATGGCCTGCACAGAAAAACAACTGTCCAAGGAGAATACAGGATTACTGGACGGCAGAGCAGAGCTCACCGTTGTGGATGACATGGTGTTCAAAGGCAACAAGATTGTCATTCCCATGACACTACGCAAAGAAATGCTACAGAAAATACACGATGGCCACTTGGGTGAGAAAAAATGCAAACGACGAGCACGAGAAGTAATGTACTGGACAAGAATGAACCAGGAAATCAGCCAGACCACTGCTTCATGTGAACTGTGTTTGACCTACAGGCCAAAGCAGCAAGCAGAGCTGCTAATGCCTCATCCAGTACACAACAGACCCTACTACAAAATTGTCAAAGGTCTGATGAAAAAGGCACACGATGGAAAGGAGCATTTCCTAAAAAATCTGATGATCTACCGCAGCGCACTGCTGCAGAACGGACTTTCACCTGCACAAATGTTGATGGGACGTCGCATCAGAACCAATCTACCCATCCATGAGGACTTGCTATCACCCAGAGGTGCTCACAAAATCAAACTCACAAAGGAAAAACAGAAAGACAAACAAAAACAGAGACACGACAAAAGTGCAAGACACTTACCTGAACTGAAACCTACAGATCATGTACGACTCCAAGTCATCACTACAGGAACCTGGATGCAGCTTGGGTGTGTGCAGAGAGAAGTTGCACCGCGATCCTATGAGATCCAAACGGAGTATGGATCACAACTGAGACGAAACAGAGTGGATCTAAGGCTGCAGCCATTCACTCAAGGGACTGAGGATCATCGGGAGGATACTGCTGAAACCTCAAATGCCTTTAGAAATGGACAATTCAGTCAGAACACCCTGACTGACAATGAACGCTGTCCAACTGTTTCAGGAAGCACTTCAGCAGAACGACCCAAAAGGACTGTCAAAGCCCCTGAAAGGAATTGCTAAATAAATACAAAAATACAAAAAAGGAAACCTGGACTGAATGTTTTGGTTATGTGAAAAGAAATAGAGCCACAATAGAGTGGTGGACAGACTATATTTAGTAGAAAAATAATATTTAAAAAAATACAAAGAATTTGGGGGAAACAAATGTGTGTTATTGAAAATGGCATGTTATGCAGGTTGAGTAAACAAATGTGATGTGACATGTGTAGTTACATAGAAAAGTAGTTATCTTTTAAAGGAAATATGTGTTACGTGTTAATAACATTTAGACTACGTTACCCAGCAGGCTATGCGGGAGGCAGGGGGTTAAAGAATGCCTTGCATGGCTACACATGGAGTTTTCTGGCTGAAGTATATGTTCATTAAAAGTAGTTAAACCTACGCCCCAGTTTGTCATTATATAAGGAACAGTAAGCATTTCACAGTAAGGTCTACACCTGTTGTATTCGGCGCACGTCACAAATAAACTTTGATTTGAGTCCCTTTTGTACACTGAATAAAATGTCATTCAACCCCTGAAACTCTCCCACCACTTGCTGGCCAACAGATCTTGTCGTGGAGTTCAGTACATGTATCTAAAGCCATCACTTTTGGTGTGCCTGTAGTGCTTTCCTGTAGTCAAATGACCAAATCACACTCTAGTGGCCTCCTGGGTGGAATGGTATTAATCGTTTTCATCATTTCATAATTAATAAGCATATATATATTTTTTTTATCCCGCAGAAACTCCGGTGTTTCTATGTCAAACGGTTTTGTTATATTTCAGTCTTCTGTGATGTACTGTATATAGAGTGTAATACTGGGATGCAAGCTCAAAATAGAATACATTTCAACGCTGGGTATCTGACATGGTCCAGGTGTCGTCTTTGTTTTAAGCCCATAACCATGTGTGTGAGGTGTGTACCTTGGTTTCAAAGTAGATTTGTTTTTAAATTACCAAGAAACACTCTGGGTGACCCTGATTTAGCCTACGGCACTAAAAGGTTCATTTGAATTTTCTCAGCAGACTCGCTAGAATATATGGAGAACGGTTCTGAATATTAGGGATCAATGAAAGAAAGCCATGTAAAAACACTCATATATGTCTCCTTTTCATTACCAATTGGTACATTTAAATATTAAATATATTGGTGAATAAGAAATAGTTTGAGTCATCCTGTTGCTTTATTCAATTGTTCAACCCATGAGATATTGGAAGGTGAGAAAAGCGCACAATGGTGGTTGAACAATAGTCAAATAAATCTACCCTAATCACGTAACTGTGATGACAACGGTCCAGTGGTCGTGAAGCAGGCTCCAGGTTTAAACT
The DNA here is from genome assembly GCF_057628025.1 of Oncorhynchus mykiss. NCBI lineage: Eukaryota > Metazoa > Chordata > Actinopteri > Salmoniformes > Salmonidae > Oncorhynchus > Oncorhynchus mykiss. The sequence goes on along the minus strand of NC_143037.1, from coordinate 8,498,011 downwards.
GCGGTCTGCATTTCTTAATGATTCAAATGATTTATTTGACCTTTATTTAACTAGGCAAGTCAGTTAAGAACACATTCTTATTTTCAATGACGGCCTAGTGGGTTAATTGCCTGTTCAGGGGCAGAACAACAGATTTGTACCTTGTCAGCTCGGGGGTTTGAACTTGCGACCTTCCAGTTACTAGTCCAACGCTCTAACCACTAGACTACCCTGCCATCCCTACACTCTAACCACTAAAGCTGCATGTCCCAAATTATTGCACAACTTCTATTATGATCCACTATTGCTAGCAACCCTCAGGAACAACCACAGGGACCTGACTGAGGAAAGAAAGGCTAATGATAGTGGCTAATATTTAACACAATATAAATTGTAAAAAAAAAATAAATGCTATTAAAAGTCCTGGCACATAATTAAAACAAATCAATTCGGCAGGCACGGCGCCAGGATTCTCTCTCTCCCGGTGCTACTGGGGGGCTTGATCAATACGTGGGGGTGCTAAGAAAATAGTTGATTTTCATGACTATTTACAAGTGCATTTATCCCATATGCATAATCAGACAACTGTGCATTGGTAATAATGTTTCGGATGAAATGGCTACCGGTAACGGCTCTCGTTGGTAGAAGGAAGAGTGGACCAAAGCGCAGCGTGGAAAGTGTTCATGATAATTTATTCAAAAAACACTCAAACAAAAATAACCGCAAAAAAACGAAAGTGCACATTTCTGTCAGTTACAGACACTAAACAGAAAACAAGATCCCACAAAACCCAAAAGCAAAATGACAACTTATATGTGATCCCCAATCAGAGACAACGATAGACAGCTGCCTCTGATTGGGAACCACACACACACACACACACACACACGGCCAAAAACAAAGAAATAGAAAACATCGACTTTCCCACCCGAGTCACACCCTGACCTAACCAAACAGAGAATAAAAAGGATCTCTAAGGTCAGGACAGGACACTACCACACTGTCAGAAATGAAATGAATAATATCTAAAGTGCAGCGCATTTAGCCTGTTAACTGTACACACACTTTGTATAACGAACTGGCTATCATCACAATCTTAGTGATAACATTTCAATCGCAAACAAAATAATAATATGTAGGCCGACGATATACATGCAGGGGGTGTGCATTGGTTATAATGTCACAGATTAAATGTCTATCACAACGTCAGAAATGAAAATAATAAATATCCACACTGCAGCCACAACGAGAAGATGCATTTTCCCTATGCCTGTCAACTGCGCACACATGGTGTACAACGAGCTAGCTATCATCACAATCTTAGCGATTATATTTCTATTGCAAAAGTACTTGTAGGCCCGAATGGCCGACAATATGCCTGAGTCTTCTTGTTCCGTCCAGATCCAGATCAGTGTGATTGAATCATGTTCCCCCCACCGGACAGGGGCTCTTGTCAATAAATAAAAGACCTTTCAGATACTCACCAGGTGTTGTTTTATAGAAGGACGATGCGTCTGTTGTTGTGGTTCAGTGAAAATCCAGAGCCTTGGTTTATTCTGCGTGTATGGACAGGCAGGCAAGATTTCTGAGTCAAGGGTTTGCCCAGCGTTTCATTCTTTATATCATGATGCGTGTAATTACCATTTCTAGTATTATCTGAGATTTTCCTGTGCGACTGTTTAGTCGAATTTGCCTATGACCTGTAAAAGTTCAAGGAAGTTTCCCTGGTTGACAGCCGTGTCGTTTTCTAAGTCTCCTCTCTGTGAAAGTCCCTGGTATGTGGTGTAACGCCATGCCTCCACGACTGCTCTCATATACTCTCTGTTCACTCGGACTATTTTCAAAATGTCCATCACTTAGAGCATTGCATATTGCTGAGCCAGACTCTTTCTGAATAGTCCACTCGTTCCACACTGTCATTGCATATTTATGCTCCACATTAGCATTGTGTCTTAAAAAGCTTGTGGCCTTCTTCCAGTTCTGGTAGCCATCGTGGGTAAATGCTGCTGCCTTCCAGTTCTGGTAGCCATCGTGGGTAAATGCTGCTGCCTTCCAGTTCTGGTAGCCATCGTGGGTAAATGATGCTGCCTTCCAGTTCTGGTAGCCATTGTGGGTAAATGCTGCCGCCTTCCAGTTCTGGTAGCCATCGTGGGTAAATGCTGCTGCCTTCCAGTTCTGGTAGCCATCGTGGGTAAATGCTGCTGCCTTCCAGTTCTGGTAGCCATCGTGGGTAAATGCTGCCGCCTTCCAGTTCTGGTAGCCATCGTGGGCAAATGCTGCCTTCTCTCCACCGTGGTTTCCTGGACGTTGAAAATGGCGGCATGCAAAGCAGAAAGCACGGTCCTTTGAAATAGAATATTTCAGCCATTTGTAATCCTCATATCATCTATGATTGAAGTAGCGATCCTGCCGTCCAGCTTTTGTGGCTGGATAACACTGAAGAAGAGGGCGCCTTGGTTCTTCCAACAGGTGACTGGCTTAAATCAAATCAGAGCTGTGGCTGTGCTGACGGTGCAGCTAACTGTGGCTGTGCTGACGGTGCAGCTAACGGTGGCTGTGCTGACGGTGCAGCTAACTGTGGCTGTGCTAACAGTGCAGCTAACTGTGGCTGTGCTAACAGTGCAGCTAACTGTGGCTGTGCTGACAGTGCAGCTAACGGTGGCTGTGGAGCAGCGGCGAACTGCTCTGCTGCTCTCTCACGTCGTGGCATACGAGTTTCTCTCTCCGACTCATCTTTCTGATCTCCTTATTCCTCTTTGGCCCTCTCCGGAGACAGGGTCAGGGTCTGGATATTAACTTTCTACCCGCACTTTTCACTTGATCAGAAAACGATCCATCGCAACGGGGCGAGATGGGCGACTAGCTAGCTAGAAGTTAGCTCACAAAACATAGCCTAACATGCGCGAGCACACACACCAGACAACTCTCTCCATACACACACACACACACACGTCATAGGATACACACGCGGCACGAGCACGCAGCCAGGGATCGGATTGTAAACAATATCCCTGGTTATTAACTTTTACATATTTCTTTATTTAAAAATCAAAAAATAAAAAAATACTTGAGGGGGCTTAATTGGGGCTACGCAGATTTGTGATGAGGCTATTTGCAGGCACGGCACTACACCGGGTCTGGGGGGGGGGGGGGGGGGGGGGGGTGTGCATACTGTCATTTGCGCACGGCTACAGAATTCTATAGCTTGCATCTCTAAATTTCATCCCTTCAAGGTTATATTCATAAACGTCGCTGTGGAAAAGGTGATATGTTGATGCGCTTCTGTTTGTTGCCATATGACTGGTTTCATGTTTGTCTCCAGCGATTATAAGGTAGAAGAGATCTACAACAATTTATATTTACAATCCCATCATCTAAACAGATTACTAATTTACCCAGGTCTTATCCATAGCTCTTATCAATTTATAAATGACAGTGGATGGAGATGGGTGTTATTTCTATAGAAAGAAATGAAGTAGAAGTTGTTCCACTTTCAACCGATAGCTTGCTCGACCTTATTATTTCCTGGCACGTAAAGGTGGTGGAATTATGATGGAATTAAGTCAGGGGCAGAATATGGTGTGTCTGTAGACACACATTAATTCCTTTGATCTCCACCCCAAACGAATAGCGGGTGAATAGCATGTTTATGTCATGCTTAAATTCAAGGCTAGAATACACACAGAGAGAAAAGTGCATAAAGGGGGAATTTACGCACACTTAACACTTGAGAGAGAGGTAGTGAGAGAGAGGTAGAGAGGGAGAGAAGGGAAGAGGAGGGAGGGAGAGAAGGGAGGGAGGGAGAGAAGAGGAGAGAGGGAGAGAGAGAAGGGAAGAGGAGGGAGAGAAGAAGAGGGAGAGAGAGAAGAAGAGGGAGAGAAGGGAAGAGGAGGGAAGAGGAGGGAAAGAAGAGAGGGAGAGAAGGGAAGAGGGAGAAAAGAAGAGGGAGAGAAGTGGAGGGAGAGAAGAGGAGGGAGAGAAGCGTTTTAATGTTTTTCTAGCTCAGAGAATGTACTTCTCCAATCTTCCTTTTTCTGTGTGTTTTACATTTGTTCTTGAAATTACCTCTAGGCAGGCTAACTCCAGCTCATTGATTTCATCAGACTGATAGCGATGTTGCTGTGGAGGCCGCAGTAAAGGCCTGAGACACACTAGAGCTCTTGTAGATGTATTTAGCAGAAATCGAAATGAAAATCTCCGAAAATATTGGCTCTCACTGATGGCAGACAAGCTAGGCAGGGGGGCTGTGTGGGGCTCCCTCAGGGCAGTGAAATCTCTGTTGCTTTAGTCAAAATAGCCTACACTGCAATGTTTGGTTTCTTGTGGGGCAGCTATAGACTCCCTGTATTCAAGTGTACACATAGCCAAAAACCCAAGAGGTCTGGACTAAATAATGTCTGTTGTCACTGTCAGTTCAGAAGTCTTTGTTAAGGTTTTTGCTAAAGTACAAATAATATAAAACACCAAATATCAGTGGGTATCCTATAATATATAATTAAATATTCACTGTTAGAAATGGCAGAGTCTTATTTTCAGTACAACACAACTATAAAGTACTGCATTGCTGGTTCGCTATAAAATTTACCGCAGCGTACTATAAATGATGATGCATTGTGGAGAAAAATTGTGAGGGGAGAAAGAATCGCTGGCTCATTAAACTATTTTAATGCATGTCTTGTAAGAGGCTATATTTGTTGCACCCTTTAGTGAGAGTGCTGTACCAATTTAAGTGATATGTGGTAGTAGTTCCCTAACAATGAAATATATATAGGGCACAGATCAGAGTGATAGAGGGTCTTAAAGTTCTGCCTTGTAAGCAACATCGGAGAAGGTGTATTTGCAGAGGTTTATATAGCTAGATATCTACTCTACTGGTGCCAAATTTTGACTATAGGGTGTCAGCAAATTTTATTAAAAGCTGACTTTATTAATCTATGCATCAAAGTTGCTTGACATAGGCATTTCAAAGAGCTGTCAGTCAAGGTGAGCTCGTGAATCAAAGCTCCCCCCGCCTACTCAACCTGCCTTTTCAAACTAGATATAGCTAAGTGGCTATACAGTATGTCGCACCAGAGGCTGCTCCAAAACACTGCCGGCAGAGAATAGGTATTCCGAGCGGACTTCTAGTCCAACTCAGGAGGCGTGCAAACCATCCACCGCTTCTGAGTATTTTACTTGCTAAAGTTCAGTCTCTAGATAAAGTTCAGTCTCTAGATAAAGTTCAGTCTCTAGATAAAGTTCAGTCTCTAGATAAAGTTCAGTCTCTAGATAAAGTTCAGTCTCCAGATAAAGTTCAGTCTCTAGATAAAGTTCAGTCTCTAGATAAAGTAGAGTCTAGATAAAGTAGAGTCTCTCTCTAGATAAAGTTCAGTCTCTAGATAAAGTAGAGTCTAGATAAAGTAGAGTCTCTCTCTAGATAAAGTTCAGTCTCTAGATAATAAAGTAGACGAGCTCAGGGTGAGGATCTCCTTCCAGAGAGACATCAAGGGACTGTAACATACTCTGTTTCATGGAAACATGGCTCTCTCTGGAAATACTGTCCCCGTCCATACAGCCAGCTGGGTTCTCAGTACATCATGCAGATAGGAAGAAGGAACTCTCTGGGAAGAAACAAATGTGGGGGTGTATGTTTTATGATTAACTACTCATGGTGTGATTGTCATTTTGTGAAGCCAGCCTAGAATACCTCACAATCAAATGCCGACCGAATTACCTCCCAAGAGAATTCTCTTCGGTTATAGTCACAGCCATGTGTATTCCCCCTCAAGCTGATACCCCGACGGCCCTCAAAGAACTACACTGGACTTCATTCCAACTGGAAACCCATTATCCTGAAGCCATATTTATTGTAGCGGGGGATTTTAACAAAGCAAATTTGAGGGGGGGGGGGTCAATTGTCCAGTGGCAATTTTTATGAATTGTTCAGCAGTCTAATGGCTTGGGGGTAGAAGCTGTTGAGGAGCCTTTGGGTCTTAGACTTGACACTCCAGTACCGCTTGCCGTGCGATAGCAGAGAAAACAGTCTATAACTTGGGTGACTGGAGTCTCTGACAATTTTATGGGCTTTCCTCTGACACCGCCTATTATATAGGTCCTGGATGCCGGAAGCTTGGCCCCAGTGATGTATTGGGCCGTTCGCACTACCCTCTGTAGCGCCTTACGGTCAGATGCCGAGCTGTTGCCGTATCAGGCGGTGATGCAACCATGCTCTCGATGGTGCAGCTGTAGAACCTTTTTAGGATCTGTCTTTGTTTTATTTCATGTCAGATATTTATTAAATATTCACGCCCTGTACTTGCTTCTCGTCTTCCAGCGTCTGTCCTGACATGCTGCCAGTAAGTTACCGTACATTTACAGGAAATGTTTTATAGTGTGTGTGTGCGCATGTGCGTGAGTGTGTGTGCTTGCGGGTGTGTGTGTGTGTGCGCGTGGGTGTGTGTTGCTAGTCATTCAGAGGTGGGGAACGTAGGCCTGTATCAGTATCTGTTGCTGTGTGGGAGGAGGGAGGCAGGCTCTATGAGGATGGTTGTATGCAGATGGTTAATCGATAATGATGGATCAAAGTGCCGCATTGCTGTGTGTGCGTGCATGAGTGTGTGTGTGCGTGCATGAGTGTGTGTGTGTGGATGCCTCGCTGGTAACCCGGATTATGGAGCACAGCTGATATCTACACCTCCTCTTCTCTTTCATCTCGCCAGTTCACCTCCCCCTTTTTACTCGTCTAGTATTGTATCCGTTCCTTCTTGTGATCCTTTTAAACTGCAGCTCTTCTTCCCTCGTAACTCCTCCAACCTTTATTCTGCCCGGCGTTCAGCAGAAGATAACCTTCAATCTATACCTCCTTTTCCTTCCTCTTAACTCCCCTTGTATTCTAATAGTGTGCAGACAGCTGTTAGATCTATTTGACTTTGTCTGTGTGGCATTACCTTTACCAATGGCTGATCAAATTCCCCACATTGATTTTTACTTATGTGATTGTATGAAGTGATCTGAATGTCTTTATTTCATTGCCAAATGTGATGTTTAAAAATAACAAGAAAATAGATATATTCGTCTCTCTCTCTCTTGGTTTGATATATTGTAAACTCTCTCTCTCTGGGTTTGATATATTGTAAACTCTCTCTCTCTGGGTTTGATATATTGTAAACTCTCTCTCTCTGGGTTTGATATATTGTAAACTCTCTCTCTCTGGGTTTGATATATTGTAAACTCTCTCTCTCTGGGTTTGATATATTGTAAACTCTCTCTCTCTCTCTCTCTCTCTCTCTCTCTCTCTCTCGGTTTGATATGTTATACTCTCTCTCTCTCTCTCTCTCTCTCTCTCTTGGTTTGATATGTTATACTCTCTCTCTCTCTCTCTCTCTCTCTCTCTCTCTCTCTCTCTCTCTCTCTCTCTCTCTCTCTCTCTCTCTCTCTCTCTCTCTCTCTCTCTCTCTCTCTCTCTCTCTCTCTCTCTCTCTCTCTCTCTCTCTCTCTCTCTCTCTCTCTCTCTCTCTCTCTCTCTCTCTCTCTCTCTCTCTCTCTCTCTCTCTCTCTCTCTCTCTCTCTCTCTCTCTCTCTCTCTCTCTCTCTCTCTCTCTCTCTCTCTCTCTCTCGGCATGGGAAACATGTGTTAACATTGCCAAAGCAAGTGAGGTAGATAATATATAAAGTGAAAAACAACAAAAATGAACAGTAAACATTACACATACAGAAGTTTCAAAACAATAAAGACATTACAAATGTCATATTATATATATATATATACAGTGTTTTGACAATGTACAAATGGTTAAAGGACACAAGATAAAATAAATAAGCATAAATATGGGTTGTATTTACAATGGTGTTTGTTCTTCACTGGTTGCCCTTTTCTCGTGGCAACAGGTCACAAATCTTGCTGCTGTGATGGCACACTGTGGAATTTCACCCAGGAGATATGGGAGTTTTGGATTGGATTTGTTTTCGAATTCTTTGTGGATCTGTGTAATCTGAGGGAAATATGTCTCTCTAATATGGTCATACATTGGGCAGGAGGTTAGGAAGTGCAGCTCAGTTTCCACCTCATTTTGTGGGCAGTGAGCACATAGCCTGTCTTCTCTTGAGAGCCATGTCTGCCTATGGCGGCCTTTCTCAATAGCAAGGCTATGCTCACTGAGTCTGTACATAGTCAAAGCTTTCCTTAATTTTGGGTCAGTCACAGTGGTCAGGTATTTTGCCACTGTGTACTCTCTGTGTAGGGCCAAATAGCATTCTAGTTTGCGCTGTTTTTTTGTTAATTCTTTCCAATGTGTCAAGTAATTATCTTTTTGTTTTCTCATGATTTCGTTGGGTCTAATTGTGCTGTTGTCCTGGGCCTCTGTGGGGTGTGTTTGTGTTTGTGAACAGAGCCCCAGGACCAGCTTGCTTAGGGGACTCTTCTCCAGGTTCATCTCTCTGTAGGTGATGGCTTTGTTATGGAAGATACGTTATAAACTCTCTTTCTCTTGGTTTGACACGTTGTAAACTCTCTCTCTCTCTCTCTGTCGGTTTGATAGATTGTAAACTCTTTCTCTCTCTCGCTTGGTTTGATACGTTGTAAACTCTCTCTCTCTCGCTTGGTTTGATACGTTGTAAACCCTCTCCCGGTTTGATACGTTGTAAACTCTCTCTCTCTTGGTTTGATACGTTGTAAACTCTCTCTCTCTCTCGCTTGGTTTGATACGTTGTAAACTCTCTCTCTCTCTCTTGGTTTGATACGTTGTAAACTCTCTCTCTCTCGCTTGGTTTGATACGTTGTAAACCCTCTCCCTCTCTTGGTTTGATACGTTGTAAACTCTCTCTCTCTCTTGGTTTGATACGTTGTAAACTCTCTCTCTCTCTTGGTTTGATACGTTGTAAACTCTCTCTCTCGCTTGGTTTGATACGTTGTAAACTCTCTCTCTCTCGCTTGGTTTGATATGTTGTAAACCCTCTCCCTCTCTTGGTTTGATACGTTGTAAACTCTCTCTCTCTCGCTTGGTTTGATACGTTGTAAACCCTCTCCCTCTCTTGGTTTGATACGTTGTAAACTCTCTCTCTCTCGCTTGGTTTGATACGTTGTAAACTCTCTCTCTCTCGCTTGGTTTGATACGTTGTAAACTCTCTCTCTCTCGCTTGGTTTGATACGTTGTAAACCCTCTCCCTCTCTTGGTTTGATACGTTGTAAACTCTCTCTCTCTCGCTTGGTTTGATACGTTGTAAACCCTCTCCCTCTCTTGGTTTGATACGTTGTAAACTCTCTCTCTCTCGCTTGGTTTGATACGTTGTAAACTCTCTCTCTCTCGCTTGGTTTGATATGTTGTAAACCCTCTCCCTCTCTTGGTTTGATACGTTGTAAACTCTCTCTCTCTCTCGGTTTGATATGTTGTAAACCCTCTCCCTCTCTTGGTTTGATACGTTGTAAACTCTCTCTCTCTCTTGGTTTGATACGTTGTAAACTCTCTCTCTCTCTCGCTTGGTTTGATACGTTGTAAACTCTCTCTCTCTCGCTTGGTTTGATATGTTGTAAACTCTCTCGCTCTCTTGGTTTGATATGTTGTAAACTCTCTCTCTCTCTTGGTTTGATATGTTGTAAACTCTCTCTCTCTCTTGGTTTGATATGTTGTAAACTCTCTCTCGGTTTGATATGTTGTAAACTCTCTCTCTCTCTTGGTTTGTTGTGTGTGGAGTGTTCTATGTGGTGAAGTGATTCTCCCTGACTTCTATCTGACCCTTTAAACTCCTGTCCCTGTGTGTGGTGGGTCGTGTGTGACATCTGTGTGTGTGTACATTTGCTGCCGTACCATCTAGATCAGTCGTGTGGTGATATTCGGTCAGTTGTAAAAAGATACGTAGTTTATCTCGTCTTATTGAAATATGTCAAACATACTGTCTTCTGAAGCTTTGGAAATGGCACATTCTTTACTTAAAAGTCACCTACAGTAGATTTACAAGATCTATCAACCAGAGAGAACATCTCATGTACAACTAACATTTACCTTATTGGCACATTCAGTGACCCCTGACCCCAAAGTGCCACTCAAAAGATGAGCTGTCTTGTAAAATAAAGCACTATTACTAGGCAATAGAATTTTTTTATTTATTTATTTTACCTTTATTTAACCAGGTAGGCAAGTTGAGAACAAGTTCTCATTTACAATTGCGACCTGGCCAAGATAAAGCAAAGCAGTTCGACAGATACAACAACACAGAGTTACACATGGAGTAAAACAAACATACAGTCAATAATAAAGTATAACCAAGTCTATATACAATGTGAGCAAATGAGGTGAGAAGGGAGGTAAAGGCAAAAAAAGGCCTTGGTGGCAAGGTAAATACAATATAGCAAGTAAAACACTGGAATGGTAGTTTTGCAATGGAAGAATGTGCAAAGTAGAAATAAAAATAATGGGGTGCAAAGGAGCAAAATAAATAAATTAATTAAATGCAGTTGGGAAAGAGGTAGTTGATAGGGCTAAATTATAGGTGGGCTATGTACAGGTGCAGTAATCTGTGAGCTGCTCTGACAGTTGGTGCTTGAAGCTAGTGAGGGAGATAAGTGTTTCCAGTTTCAGAGATTTTTGTAGTTCGTTCCAGTCATTGGCAGCAGAGAACTGGAAAGAGAGACGGCCAAAGAAAGAATTGGTTTTGGGGGTGACTAGAGAGATATACCTGCTGGAGCGTGTGCTACAGGTGGGAGATGCTATGGTGACCAGCGAGCTGAGATAAGGGGGGACTTTACCTAGCAGGGTCTTGTAGATGACATGGAGCCAGTGGGTTTGGCGACGAGTATGAAGCGAGGGCCAGCCAACGAGAGCGTACAGGTCGCAATGGTGGGTAGTATATGGGGCTTTGGTGACAAAACGGATTGCACTGTGATAGACTGCATCCAGTTTGTTGAGTAGGGTATTGGAGGCTATTTTGTAAATTACATCGCCAAAGTCGAGGATTGGTAGGATGGTCAGTTTTACAAGGGTATGTTTGGCAGCATGAGTGAAGGATGCTTTGTTGCGAAATAGGAAGCCAATTCTAGATTTAACTTTGGATTGGAGATGTTTGATATGGGTCTGGAAGGAGAGTTTACAGTCTAACCGGACACCTAAGTATTTGTAGTTGTCCACGTATTCTAAGTCAGAGCCGTCCAGAGTAGTGATGTTGGACAGGCGGGTAGGTGCAGGTAGTGATCGGTTGAAGAGCATGCATTTAGTTTTACTTGTATTTAAGAGCAATTGGAGGCCACGGAAGGAGAGTTGTATGGCATTGAAGCTTGCCTGGAGGGTTGTTAACACCGTGTCCAAAGAAGGGCCGGAAGTATACAGAATGGTGTCGTCTGCGTAGAGGTGGATCAGAGACTCACCAGCAGCAAGAGCGACCTCATTGATGTATACAGAGAAGAGAGTCGGTCCAAGAATTGAACCCTGTGGCACCCCCATAGAGACTGCCAGAGGTCCGGACAACAGACCCTCAGATTTGACACACTGAACTCTATCAGAGAAGTAGTTGGTGAACCAGGCGAGGCAATCATTTGAGAAACCAAGGCTGTTGAGTCTGCCGATGAGGATGTGGTGATTAACAGAGTCGAAAGCCTTGGCCAGATCAATGAATACGGCTGCACAGTAATGTTTCTTATCGATGGCGGTTAAGATATCGTTTAGGACCTTGAGCGTGGCTGAGGTGCACCCATGACCAGCTCTGAAACCAGATTGCATAGCAGAGAAGGTATGGTGAGATTCAAAATGGTCGGTAATCTGTTTGTTGACTTGGCTTTCGAAGACCTTAGAAAGGCATGGTAGGATAGATATAGGTCTGTAGCAGTTTGGGTCAAGAGTGTCCCCCCCTTTGAAGAGGGGGATGACCGCAGCTGCTTTCCAATCTTTGGGAATCTCAGACGACACGAAAGAGAGGTTGAACAGGCTAGTAATAGGGGTGGCAACAATTTCGGCAGATAATTTTAGAAAGAAAGGGTCCAGATTGTCTAGCCCGGCTGATTTGTAGGGGTCCAGATTTTGCAGCTCTTTCAGAACATCAGCTGAATGGATTTGGGAGAAGGAGAAATGGGGAAGGCTTGGGCGAGTTGCTGTTGGGGGTGCAGTGCTGTTGACAGGGGTAGGAGTAGCCAGGTGGAAAGCATGGCCAGCAGTAGAAAAATGCTTATTGAAATGTTCAATTATGGTGGATTTATCAGTGGTGACAGTGTTTCCTATCTTCAGTGCAGTGGGCAGCTGGGAGGAGGTGTTCTTATTCTCCATGGACTTTACAGTGTCCCAGAACTTTTTTGAGTTAGTGTTGCAAGAAGCAAATTTCTGCTTGAAAAAGCTAGCCTTGGCTTTTCTAACTGCCTGTGTATAATGGTTTCTAGCTTCCCTGAACAGCTGCATATCACGGGGGCTGTTCGATGCTAATGCAGAACGCCATAGGACGTTTTTGTGTTGATTAAGGGCAGTCAGGTCTGGGGAGAACCAAGGGCTATATCTGTTCCTGGTTCTAAATTTCTTGAATGGGGCATGTTTATTTAAGATGGTTAGGAAGGCATTTTAAAAAAATATCCAGGCATCCTCTACTGACGGGATGAGGTCAATATCCTTCCAGGATACCCCGTCCAGGTCGATTAGAAAGGCCTGCTCGCTGAAGTGTTTCAGGGAGCGTTTTACAGTGATGAGAGGAGGTCGTTAGACCGCTGACCCATTACGGATGCAGGCAATGAGGCAGTGATCGCTGAGATCTTGGTTGAAGACAGCAGAGGTGTATTTAGAGGGGAAGTTGGTTAGGATGATATCTATGAGGGTGCCCGTGTTTAAGGCTTTGGGGAGGTACCTGGTAGGTTCATTGATAATTTGTGTGAGATTGAGGGCATCAAGTTTAGATTGTAGGATGGCTGGGGTGTTAAGCATGTTCCAGTTTAGGTCGCCTAGCAGCACGAGCTCTGAAGATAGATGGGGGGCAATCAGTTCACATATGGTGTCCAGAGCACAGCTGGGGGCAGAGGGTGGTCTATAGCAGGCGGCAACGGTGAGAGACTTGTTTTTAGAGAGGTGGATTTTTAAAAGTAGAAGTTCAAATTGTTTGGGTACAGACCTGGATAGTAGGACAGAACTCTGCAGGCTATCTTTGCAGTAGATTGCAACACCGCCCCCTTTGGCAGTTCTATCTTGTCTGAAAATGTTGTAGTTTGGAATTAAAATGTCTGAATTTTTGGTGGTCTTCCTAAGCCAGGATTCAGACACAGCTAGAACATCCGGGTTGGCAGAGTGTGCTAAAGCAGTGAATAGAACAAACTTAGGGAGGAGGCTTCTAATGTTAACATGCATGAAACCAAGGCTATTACGGTTACAGAAGTCGTCAAAAGAGAGCGCCTGGGGAATAGGAGTGGAGCTAGGCACTGCAGGGCCTGGATTCACCTCTACATCGCCAGAGGAACATAGGAGGAGTAGAATAAGGGTGCGACTAAAAGCAATAAGAATTGGTCGTCTAGAACGTCTGGAACAGAGAGTAAAAGGAGGTTTCTGGGGGCGATAAAATAGCATCAAGGTATAATGTACAGACAAAGGTAAGGTAGGATGTGAATACAGTGGAGGTAAACCTAGGTATTGAGTGATGAAGAGAGAGATATTGTCTCTAGAAACATCATTGAAACCAGGAGATGTCATTGCATGTGTGGGTGGTGGAACTAATAGGTTGGATAAGGTATAGTGAGCAGGACTTGAGGCTCTACAGTGAAATAAGCCAATAAACACTAACCAGAACAGCAATGGACAAGACATATTGACATTAAGGAGAGGCATGCTTAGTCGAGTGATCAAAAGGGTCCATCCAGTGAGTGGAGAGGTTGGGTTAGGGTCACGGCGATTTAGACAGCTAGCCAAGCCAACCGGTAGCAAGCTAGCATAGGATGGAGTCTGTTGTTAGCCACCTCTTGCGTTCGGTCAGTAGATTAGTGGGGTTCCGTGTGGTAGAGGGGATTAATCCAAATCACACAACAACAACAAAAATAAGAACAATAGATATAGTTATAGAGGCCCGAGAAGAAAACATAATAATAAAAATAAATAAATTGTCCGATTGTCTATTCAGATAGCAGCCGGAAAGACAGCTAACGGTTAGCGGGCCGCAGATGGGCGTTCAGGTAACGTCGCGACAGAGGAGCCAGCCGGATCTCATTCAGGTAGATAACGTCGGCAGTCCGGTTGTGAAGGCCCGGTGGGGCTCCGCGTAGGCAGTGAAACGGGTCCGGATAGGTGACTGCAGCCCAGGAGTGAATGATGGAACTCAGGAGTGATTGACGGAGCTGGCTAGCACCGGAACAATCGATGTTTGCTCCGGAATCGACGAAAGCCGACTGTCACACGGATAGCAGCTAGCTAGCTGTGAGATCCGGGTATGAATGTCCAGAGAGCAGTTGAAATCCAGGGACATGGAGAGAAAAATTGGTCCGGTATGTTCCGTTCCGAGCCGCGCTGCGCCGTACAAAACTGGCGATAGATTTTCGATAGATTTTCGAGCTAAAGGACAGCCGATGACCACAAACCGTGGTTAGCTTCTGATTAGCTTCTGGATTAGCTTCTGGGCTAGCTCCTGGCTAGCTTCTGGCTAGTTTCTGGCCAGCCTCCTGGAGTTTCTGGCTAGCTTCCTGAAGGATTGCAGATCTGAGGTAAATAATACTTTTTTATAAATATAAATTGGTGAGGCTGGTTGCAGGAGAGTGTTTAGAAGATGAGTTGATGGAAAATAAAAATAAAATGTATGTGAAAAAAGTTGTAAATATATATATATACAGGACACGACAAGACGAGGACAAAAGACGTCTGAACTGCTATGCGATCTTGGATGTCAAAAAAGTGTGTGTGATTTTAGCTAAGTGGAAATGAGAAAATCTCTTGATGATGCTCATTGCAATTGACCTGACAAGTAAAGTGCTTTTCCTATTCCATCGTGTTGTGCCTTCTTAGTACAGGGTTTCCCCAAACTCGGTCCTGGAGTTGCTGGGGCAAAACCCAAAATGTGCACCTGGGGGGTCCCCAGGACCGAGTTTGGGGGAACCCTGCCTTAATACACCAAAGCTTGTCCCATACTATCCTGCTTTTCTGTGCCACCGGGTCTGGGTCCAAACAGTGTTCTATCTCAAATACGTTGGGTGCGCTTGGTTTAGCTCACCCAGCGCACCGGACGGGTTGGCACTCGCAGGACTACCCCAGTCGTTTCACTAAACCAAGCTCAGCTTAAGTATTTCAAAGGATAAAAATACTATTTCTACCCAAGTCTGCACCTTAGAGGCTGCTGCCCTATATACATAGACATGGAATCACTGTCCACTTTTAATAATGGAACACTAGTCACTTTAATAATGTTTAAATAATGATTACATACTGCTTTACTCATCTCATATGTATTTACTGTATTCTATTCTACCGTATTTTAGTCAATGCCACTCCTACATTGCTCAATCTAATATTTAGATATTTCTTAATTCCATTATTTTACTTTTAGATGTGTGTGTGTTATTGTTGTGAATTGTTAGATATTACTGTACTGTTGGAGCTAGGAACACAAGCATCTCACTACACCCGCATTAACATCTGCTAAATATGTGTATGTGACAAATACAATTTGATTTGACCTCCCTTATATGGTTTCCATAGCTACTGTTCTGCACTATGAATATGCTATGCTCCTGAACTCTCTCCGTCCCCAGCATACCAAGAGGAGGTCTCTAGAGGTATGGATAAAGGCAGCTTTGAATGATGTTATTTCTTATTACTTAAAGAAGACATCAGATAAATCTGTGCTTATCCGTGCTAGCGACGTGACCACCCTTCTTCTCCTGTCCTCACGTCCAACAGTCTGAGGGACTACGGGGGAGCTGTTACATCAACTTTTTTGTTGTTGTTTTTTTTTTACACAGAGAGAGATGATTACTTTAGTAGTTCCAATGGAACATTTGTAAAAAAAAATATATATATATATATATATATATATATATATATATATCAGGAAAAAGTATTTTCCATTTCCATATTGACTATTTTTCACGTGATTTGTGGAGTCCAGGACATGGTGGTGAACATTATAATGATCTGCGAGGTCTAGAGAGACGTTGAGGTCGCTGTAAATGTCAGAGAAACTCTGGCCTTGGAGGAACAGCTGTCATGTACATATCTACCTCAAGCTCCTCATTCCTGCACATTGATCTGGTACTGGTACTTCCTGTATATAACTCCACATTGATCTGGTACTGGTACTTCCTGTATATAACTCCACATTGATCTGGTACTGGTACTTCCTGTATATAACTCCACATTGATCTGGTACTGGTACTTCCTGTATATAACTCCACATTGATCTGGTACTGGTACTTCCTGTATATAACTCCACATTGATCTGGTACTGGTACTTCCTGTATATAACTCCACATTGATCTGGTACTGGTACTTCCTGTATATATCTCCACATTGATCTGGTACTGGTACTTCCTGTATATATCTCCACATTGATCTGGTACTGGTACTTCCTGTATATAACTCCACATTGATCTGGTACTGTTACTCCCTGTATATAACTCCACATTGATCTGGTACTGTTACTCCCTGTATATATCTCCACATTGATCTGGTACTGTTACTCCCTGTATATAACTCCACATTGATCTGGTACTGGTACTTCCTGTATATAACTCCACATTGATCTGGTACTGGTACTTCCTGTATATAACTCCACATTGATCTGGTACTGGTACTTCCTGTATATAACTCCACATTGATCTGGTACTGGTACTTCCTGTATATAACTCCACATTGATCTGGTACTGGTACTTCCTGTATATAACTCCACATTGATCTGGTACTGGTACTTCCTGTATATAACTCCACATTGATCTGGTACTGGTACTTCCTGTATATAACTCCACATTGATCTGGTACTGGTACTTCCTGTATATAACTCCACATTGATCTGGTACTGGTACTTCCTGTATATAACTCCACATTGATCTGGTACTGGTACTTCCTGTATATAACTCCACATTGATCTGGTACTGGTACTTCCTGTATATAACTCCACATTGATCTGGTACTGGTACTTCCTGTATATAGCTCCACATTGATCTGCTACTGGTACTTCCTGTATATAACTCCACATTGATCTGGTACTGGTACTCCCTGTATATAACTCCACATTGATCTGGTACTGTTACTCCCTGTATATATCTCCACATTGATCTGGTACTGGTACTTCCTGTATATAACTCCACATTGATCTGGTACTGGTACTTCCTGTATATAACTCCACATTGATCTGGTACTGGTACTTCCTGTATATAACTCCACATTGATCTGGTACTGTTACTCCCTGTATATATCTCCACATTGATCTGGTACTGTTACTCCCTGTATATATCTCCACATTGATCTGGTACTGGTACTTCCTGTATATATCTCCACATTGATCTGGTACTGTTACTCCCTGTATATATCTCCACATTGATCTGGTACTGTTACTCCCTGTATATATCTCCACATTGATCTGGTACTGTTACTCCCTGTATATATCTCCACATTGATCTGGTACTGGTACTTCCTGTATATATCTCCACATTGATCTGGTACTGTTACTCCCTGTATATATCTCCACATTGATCTGGTACTGGTACTTCCTGTATATATCTCCACATTGATCTGGTACTGTTACTCCCTGTATATATCTCCACATTGATCTGGTACTGTTACTCCCTGTATATATCTCCACATTGATCTGGTACTGTTACTCCCTGTATATATCTCCACATTGATCTGGTACTGGTACTTCCTGTATATATCTCCACATTGATCTGGTACTGTTACTCCCTGTATATATCTCCACATTGATCTGGTACTGTTACTCCCTGTATATATCTCCACATTGATCTGGTACTGTTACTCCCTGTATATATCTCCACATTGATCTGGTACTGTTACTCCCTGTATATATCTCCACATTGATCTGGTACTGTTACTCCCTGTATATATCTCCACATTGATCTGGTACTGTTACTCCCTGTATATAACTCCACATTGATCTGGTACTGTTACTTCCTGTATATAACTCCACATTGATCTGGTACTGTTACTCCCTGTATATATCTCCACATTGATCTGGTACTGGTACTTCCTGTATATAACTCCACATTGATCTGGTACTGTTACTCCCTGTATATAACTCCACATTGATCTGGTACTGTTACTCCCTGTATATATCTCCACATTGATCTGGTACTGTTACTCCCTGTATATAACTCCACATTGATCTGGTACTGGTACTTCCTGTATATAACTCCACATTGATCTGGTACTGTTACTCCCTGTATATATCTCCACATTGATCTGGTACTGGTACTTCCTGTATATATCTCCACATTGATCTGGTACTGGTACTTCCTGTATATAACTCCACATTGATCTGGTACTGTTACTCCCTGTATATAACTCCACATTGATCTGGTACTGTTACTCCCTGTATATATCTCCACATTGATCTGGTACTGTTACTCCCTGTATATAACTCCACATTGATCTGGTACTGGTACTTCCTGTATATAACTCCACATTGATCTGGTACTGTTACTCCCTGTATATATCTCCACATTGATCTGGTACTGGTACTTCCTGTATATAACTCCACATTGATCTGGTACTGGTACTTCCTGTATATAACTCCACATTGATCTGGTACTGTTACTCCCTGTATATATCTCCACATTGATCTGGTACTGTTACTCCCTGTATATAACTCCACATTGATCTGGTACTGGTACTTCCTGTATATAACTCCACATTGATCTGGTACTGTTACTCCCTGTATATAACTCCACATTGATCTGGTACTGTTACTCCCTGTATATATCTCCACATTGATCTGGTACTGTTACTCCCTGTATATATCTCCACATTGATCTGGTACTGTTACTCCCTGTATATAACTCCACATTGATCTGGTACTGTTACTCCCTGTATATATCTCCACATTGATCTGGTACTGTTACTCCCTGTATATATCTCCACATTGATCTGGTACTGTTACTTCCTGTATATAACTCCACATTGATCTGGTACTGTTACTCCCTGTATATATCTCCACATTGATCTGGTATTGGTACTCCCTGTATATAACTCCACATTGATCTGGTACTGTTACTCCCTGTATATATCTCCACATTGATCTGGTACTGTTACTCCCTGTATATATCTCCACATTGATCTGGTACTGGTACTTCTTGAACATAGCTCCATTATTGTGTATTTTAGTTGATTCCTCTGGTTTTAGTTACTATTTTATATTATTACTTTCCATCTCTGGATTGTTGGGAAAAGTTCGTAAGCAAGCATTTCACTGTACACCAGTTGTATTCGGTGCATGTGATACATTTCATTTTATTCTCCCATAAAACCCCTCTTATAACGTGACAACACAGAGTCACCCAGGCAGACGATGATTCAGAATCCATCAAATTGCTAAATGAGCAATTTATGAAGTGCACCTCACCTTCCTGCTCCTCCCCCCCATTGCCCTTCGCCTCCTCCACACAGACCATCACCATAGATTGGCATTGATAGAGGCAAGTCAAGTGAACACTCAGCCTTAAATGCCTTTGGGTTATTGAGAGTGATGAGACGATGAGGATGGAATGCTCACCGACATTCTGGAACTGACACATCTTACTGGCTAATATTGCTGCCATTCTACTGGCATTTTATACCTTTTTATTTAATGTACTGAATTGAACTATCTTTTATAAACAACATCTGTTTACCCCACTGACTTAATTATCCCATCAGTCGGCGTAGTCTTCTGCCAGTACATCTGGGTTAGCATTATATATAACTTCCTAACCATTATCACGGATATAAGCTGTTGGGATGAGCCGAAGGCAGACACTGGATGGTCCGTCCAGGGGTAAAGTAAAGTTTCCTCTGCTGCCGTACTGAGGGAAGCTGGGCTTTTATGGCAGTTAACATTTAGCGATTAAATGGTAACACTCTTTGTCAGTTGTTAAATGCCAAGTCCACAGTGTCTGTCAGGCCTGTGGTGCGACAAGGAGAAAAAGTTAGGGATGTGTGGACAGGTGCAGGGGGAAAGGAAGGGGATAGTTGTTGGCAGTATTCGGATGCCAACAGAGCCAATGGGATAGAGAGACCCCTTCTGACACCCCTTGCCTCCCTCCAAGCCCATCAACAGCCCCCACACATCCTGCACCCCCCCCCCCCCCCCCCCCCCCCCAGAAAAATGCCCCTCAACAGCCCCCTACACATCTTCCCTCCTGCCCTGATTGCTAACGGATGGAGCGTTCTCATGGACTGTCATTAATATTAACATTAACAGGAAGTTTAGAAGGATTCTTAAGTCCCAAGCTTTAACAAGGAAATATTTCATGGTGGTTTATGCATTACCAGGTGTTTATGCTCTAATTATATTTAGAATTAGTGTTAAAGTCAATTTACCACTTGTCATCGACACTGCCGTTACCAACCGTTCTAGCATCACTACGTGGTTCTGTGTGATAGGATAAGTCCTGCCATAGAAACGACAGGATAGTGAGTCATTGTTAGGCCATCTGGATGTTAGTATGCAGGCTCACAGAGGCGCTGTGTCCCAGGATGGATCAGGTGTGGAAATACTGCAGATTAATATGATGCAATCTGTGCTTACAAGAAAAGAGATTATGTCAGAT
The DNA here is from genome assembly GCF_057628025.1 of Oncorhynchus mykiss. Taxonomy (NCBI): domain Eukaryota; kingdom Metazoa; phylum Chordata; class Actinopteri; order Salmoniformes; family Salmonidae; genus Oncorhynchus; species Oncorhynchus mykiss. The sequence goes on along the minus strand of NC_143037.1, from coordinate 8,477,358 downwards.
ACCCTCTCGCAACCACATAAACCGGCATAAACCGGGTTTATCATCTTCTTTTGTTTGGAATGCCTAATACATGACTTGCATTTAACAGAAAAACAGCTGAGTCATCAAGATACAGACAAACAAAATACTAATTTTAGCTATTTAGACTGGAGACCTGGTAAACCTTTAGCTGTTTAGATTGGAGACCTGGTAAACCTGTCAAGCTGTTTAGATTGGAGACCTGGTAAACCTTTAGCTATTTAGACTGGAGACCTGGTAAACCTGTCAAGCTGTTTAGACTGGAGACCTGGTAAACCTTTAGCTGTTTAGATTGGAGACCTGGTAAACCTGTCAAGCTGTTTAGATTGGAGACCTGGTAAACCTTTAGCTATTTAGACTGGAGACCTGGTAAACCTGTCAAGCTGTTTAGATTGGAGACCTGGTAAACCTATTTAGATTGGAGACCTGGTAAACCTGTCAAGATGTGTTAGTGTCAATCAGGAATAATCCATCTACAGTGTAATTGCATGTTCAGTTCCAATACTTATCTCCTTCTCTCCTTATCAGATTTAGCTGGCAGAACCATTAACTGATACAGCTAAGAGGGAGGCGTCTTTAAATTGACTTAGCCTCTGCAGAGTTCCCAACAACCAGATGTTGTGGTTTTCATGGGGAATGGAGAGAGAGCCTACAACACGACTTCAGCTTTTGGACGTCATCAAAGCAACGTTCCATCTTAACTCCTCCTCCACTTTTACTGGATTGGTTGAACAGTGCAGAAGAGAACCTCCCCCGACATATATTTTTCCTCTGGTCAAGACTAGTATATAGGGCGCCTAGTTTTAGGTGTTTATTTTACTCCAGGTATGTCAGGTTAACCTAACCCATATCTAGCTACGTCAGGTTAACCTATCCCCTATCCAGCTATGTCAGGTTAACCTTTCCAGCTACGTCAGGTTAACCTATCCCCTATCTAGCTATGTCAGGTTAACCTATCCCCTATCCAGCTACGTCAGGTTAACCTATCCCCTATCCAGCTACTTCAGGTTAACCTAACCCCTATCCAGCTACTTCAGGTTAACCTATCCCCTATCCAGCTACGTCAGGTTAACCTATCCCCTATCTAGCTACTTCAGGTTAACCTATCCCCTATCCAGCTACGTCAGGTTAACCTAACCCCTATCCAGCTACTTCAGGTTAACCTATCCCCTATCCAGCTATGTCAGGTTAACCTATCCCCTATCCAGCTACTTCAGGTTAACCTAACCCCTATCCAGCTACTTCAGGTTAACCTATCCCCTATCCAGCTACGTCAGGTTAACCTATCCCCTATCCAGCTACGTCAGGTTAACCTATCCCCTATCCAGCTACGTCAGGTTAACCTATCCCCTATCCAGCTACTTCAGGTTAACCTATCCCCTATCCAGCTACGTCAGGTTAACCTATCCCCTATCCAGCTACTTCAGGTTAACCTATCCCCTATCCAGCTACGTCAGGTTAACCTATCCCCTATCCAGCTACGTCAGGTTAACCTAACCCCTATCCAGCTACGTCAGGTTAACCTATCCCCTATCCAGCTACGTCAGGTTAACCTAACCCCTATCCAGCTACGTCAGGTTAACCTATCCCCTATCTAGCTACGTCAGGTTAACCTATCCCCTATCCAGCTTCGTCAGGTTAACCGATCCCCTACCTAGCTACGTCAGGTTAACCTAACCCCTATCCAGCTACGTCAGGTTAACCTAACCCCTATCCAGCTACGTCAGGTTAACCTATCCCCTATCCAGCTACGTCAGGTTAACCTATCCAGCTACGTCAGGTTAACCTATCCCCTATCCAGCTACTTCAGGTTAACCTAACCCCTATTCAGCTACTTCAGGTTAACCTAACCCCTATCCAGCTACTTCAGGTTAACCTATCCCCTATCCAGCTATGTCAGGTTAACCTAACCCCTATCCAGCTATGTCAGGTTAACCTATCCCCTATCCAGCTACTTCAGTCAGTAACTAGATCATATTCCCTCCACTCTCACTCACTCTACACCAACGATAGGGATCTTATGTCAATACATCCATCACTTCCCACCCTGCCCTCCCCCTCCTCCTCCTCTCCCCTGGTCAATAACAAACCCATTTCTGGATCTCCTCCAGAGAGGAGTTTGCACCATAGGCCCGAAACGGATGACAGAGCACTGGGTGTTTAAGCCTGAAATCCAGCCTCTGGGCTCCAGGGGTGGTGGTGGTAGTGGTGTGTGTGTGTGTGTGTGTGTGCATGCTCATGTGTTGTCTCTCTCCAACACAGCTAATTGGTCACCTGATTGCAGTGGGATCAATGAACGACCAGTGCAGGGGCTCTCAGCTCAGCAGGACTCCTCTCTGTCTGACTATGGGGCTCTCTACAGTACTGTCTCTATCTATTTCTCTATGGAGGTCTCAAAGCTCTCTCTCTCTCTGGGCACTGACAGTGTGGGGCCAAGCCTGAAGTTAAAGGTGTAATTGGGGTGTCAGTCCTGTGTGTGGATTAACTACAAAGAGTGACTGGAAAGTGTTTTGGTTTTACAGCTAGAGAACAATATCATTACAGTAGAAATCACGCCTGGCATCTGTTTCTGTGTTTGATAATATCCAAGAACATTAAGCACATTCATATATTCAGAAAACCCTGCCCTCGCGTCTGTGACTTTTTCGCAAACATTCTCTCTCTCCAGAAACCAAACTCTGATGTCAACTGTCAAACTATACTTTATAGAAATGAAATACGCTCATACAGATGTATGATCTTAATTTGATCACTCTTTTGTCGCTAATCGTTTGCCTGTACTGTAGGACATGCAAACTTGTAGTGTATTTGAGATTTAAAAAGGTTTATAACGTTTGTAATTTCCACTTTTCCACTTGATTTGTCCTAAGGAAAAATGTATCAACCCCTACTAAAATGTCCATTAATTATAATCCACATTATAATTTTCACTTTTCTTGCTGCTGCATTTTATTTTACTGCTGTAGAAAACTGGCTCAAATTAAGATTCTACATCTGTACACACCCACATATACTCTGATGACACATTCCATCTTTTAAAATAAATATTGAAAGTGAGGTCCTCTCCACCGTCTCAGCTCTGTGAAAGATTTAAAATGGAGTGTTACAGCAGTGGACTCTGTATTCATTTTGAAACAGGCACAACAGCACACAGCCAAGTCAACGTGTCTCAATGGCACTTTGCATCGGGTGTTCAATCTAGCCATCGTTGCTTTTTCACCTGGATCTCTCACTCACACACACACACACACACACACAAGGGCATTCATCTCCCATGTAAGTGTGTATGTGAATATTACATGTCAGTGTGTGTGTGAATATTACATGTCAGTGTGTGTGTGAATATTACATGTCAGTGTGTGTGTGTGTGTGTGTGTGAATATTACATGTCAGTGTGTGTGTGTGTGTGAATATTACATGTCAGTGTGTGTGTGAATATTACATGTCAGTGTGTATGTGAATATTACATGTCAATGTGTGTGTGTGTGTGTGTGTGTGAATATTACATGTCAGTGTGTGTGTGTGTGTGTGTGTGAATATTACATGTCAGTGTGTGTGTGTGTGTGAATATTACATGTCAGTGTGTGTGTGAATATTACATGTCAATGTGTGAATATTGTTTTACACGGTAACGGCTATATTACGACGGGACTGAGGAGTCTCCACCTCTCCATCCTTCCCCATTTTCCATCCTTCCTCTCTTTTTTATCTCATTACCATTTTTGTCTCCGTCTTCTGTCAATCATTCTATCCATGTGCTTGGATAGAGGGCATTAAAGGGAGGCTCTACATCTGAATATATACACGTGTCAGTTGTTTTTTATATCCTCCTGAAAAAAAAAGGTCTTTCATGGTGCTAATCTTTCTTATTCATTTGGGGTTGAAGCCTGTAGATCACACTTCAATTCATAAGTCTGGATCAACGTAACAGATAGCATTGAAAATGAACTAAGCTTGATTTAATTTAAAGACCACTTTTGAGGTATGGAAACATCTGACAAACGTTCATTTTAGGGTGAACCAACCCTTTAATGATGCCGCCACTAGATCTCCCCTTGTATCCCTTTAATGATGCCGCCACTAGATCTCCCCTTGTATCCCTTTAATGATGCCGCCACTAGAACTCCCCTTGTATCCCTTTAATGATGCCGCCACTAGATCTCCCCTTGTATCCCTTTAATGATGCCGTCACTAGATCTCCCCTTGTATCCCTTTAATGATGCCTCCAATAGATCTCCCCTTGTATCCCTTTAATTAATGATTCTTCCACTAGATCTCCCCTTGTATCCCTTTAATGATGTCGTCACTAGATCTCCCCTTGTATCCCTTTAATGATGCCTCCAATAGATCTCCCCTTGTATCCCTTTAATGATGCCGTCACTAGAACTCCCCTTCTATCCCTCTAATGATGCCTCCACTAGATCTCCCCTTGTATCCCTTTAATGATGCCGCCACTAGATCTCCCCTTGTATCCCTTTAATGATGCCTCCAATAGATCTCCCCTTGTATCCCTTTAATGATGCCTCCACTAGATCTCCCCTTGTATCCCTTTAATGATGCCGCCACTAGATCTCCCCTTGTATCCCTTTAATGATGCCTCCACTAGATCTCCCCTTGTATCCCTTTAATGATGCCTCCACTAGATCTCCCCTTGTATCCCTTTAATGATGCCGCCACTAGATCTCCCCTTGTATCCCTTTAATGATGCCGCCACTAGATCTCCCCTTGTATCCCTTTAATGATGCCCCACTAGATCTCCCCTTGTATCCCTTTAATGATGCCGTCACTAGATCTCCCCTTGTATCCCTTTAATGATGCCGTCACTAGAACTCCCCTTCTATCCCTTTAATGATGCCGTCACTAGATCTCCCCTTGTATCCCTTTAATGATGCTGTCACTAGATCTCCCCTTGTATCCCTTTAATGATGCCGCACTAGATCTCCCCTTGTATCCCTTTAATGATGCCGCCACTAGATCTCCCCTTGTATCCCTTTAATGATGCCTCCAATAGATCTCCCCTTGTATCCCTTTAATGATGCCTCCAATAGATCTCCCCTTGTATCCCTTTAATGATGCCTCCACTAGATCTCCCCTTGTATCCCTTTAATGATGCCGCCACTAGATCTCCCCTTGTATCCCTTTAATGATGCCTCCACTAGATCTCCCCTTGTATCCCTTTAATGATGCCTCCACTAGATCTCCCCTTGTATCCCTTTAATGATGCCGCCACTAGATCTCCCCTTGTATCCCTTTAATGATGCCGCCACTAGATCTCCCCTTGTATCCCTTTAATGATGCCCCACTAGATCTCCCCTTGTATCCCTTTAATGATGCCGTCACTAGATCTCCCCTTGTATCCCTTTAATGATGCCGTCACTAGAACTCCCCTTCTATCCCTTTAATGATGCCGTCACTAGATCTCCCCTTGTATCCCTTTAATGATGCTGTCACTAGATCTCCCCTTGTATCCCTTTAATGATGCCGCCACTAGATCTCCCCTTGTATCCCTTTAATGATGCCGCCACTAGATCTCCCCTTGTATCCCTTTAATGATGCCTCCAATAGATCTCCCCTTGTATCCCTTTAATTAATGATTCTTCCACTAGATCTCCCCTTGTATCCCTTTAATGATGTCGTCACTAGATCTCCCCTTGTATCCCTTTAATGATGCCTCCAATAGATCTCCCCTTGTATCCCTTTAATGATGCCTCCACTAGATCTCCCCTTGTATCCCTTTAATGATGCCGTCACTAGATCTCCCCTTGTATCCCTTTAATGATGCCGTCACTAGAACTCCCCTTCTATCCCTTTAATGATGCCGTCACTAGATCTCCCCTTGTATCCCTTTAATGATGCTGTCACTAGATCTCCCCTTGTATCCCTTTAATGATGCCGCCACTAGATCTCCCCTTGTATCCCTTTAATGATGCCGCCACTAGATCTCCCCTTGTATCCCTTTAATGATGCCCCCACTAGATCTCCCCTTGTATCCCTTTAATGATGCCGCCACTAGATCTCCCCTTGTATCCCTTTAATGATGCCGCCACTAGATCTCCCCTTGTATCCCTTTAATGATGCCGCCACTAGATCTCCCCTTGTATCCCTTTAATGATGCCCCACTAGATCTCCCCTTGTATCTCTTTAATGATGCCGCCACTAGATCTCCCCTTGTATCCCTTTAATGATGCCGCCACTAGATCTCCCCTTTAATGATGCCGTCACTAGATCTCCCCTTTAATGATGCCGTCACTAGAACTCCCCTTCTATCCCTTTAATGATGCCGTCACTAGATCTCCCCTTGTATCCCTTTAATGACGCCGTCACTAGATCTCCCCTTGTATCCCTTTAATGATGCCGTCACTAGATCTCCCCTTGTATCCCTTTAATGATGCCGTCACTAGATCTCCCCTTGTATTAAACCATGTCATTACTTTTGATCAGATACAATATCTGATATGCTTATCACGTTGAATGATCGTCTCCATTGCTGTTTTCACAGGTACCCACCAGCACAACTACAACCATGTGGTTCTAGGTAGCCCAACACGCACCCATAATGGTAAGGACAGCTAACAGCACTGCACCCAGACACAGGGTTATGTTACAGTATCCACTGCAGGATAGGCTACGACAGAGAATTCATGCCCAGTACGTTACTTAGTGTGGATATTGAAAACAGAGCCACCGAGTTATTTATACAGAGACAAATGGCCATTCTCCTGAAAAATCAAGCCCCGGTTTTGGGAATTCACTTTAAAACATTCTTTATACTGTACAGTATGCTACTAATGATACCAGCCTGCTCATCGATCTCTCCACATCCATTCTCTTATATCAATTTTTTTTAATGAACTATAGAATCATAGAAGTGTTACATTTCATAACTATGACAATGTATTCCTTTAAACAGAGCGAATGAAAAGCCATTTAACCTCGGCCTAGCCTCTGTCTGTCACCTGCTAAAGGGAAATACGATCGGCTGGACATCAAGCTAGTAGCATCCTGTTAAGGTCAGGGCATCTCGGCTATATGGTTCTACCACAGAAACAGGTTCCTCCTGAGATGATTGACCCTGTCATTATAAGATTCTATTCTAACCTTCTGCTCTCGCTGAGGATATCAGCCCCGGTTTCATTACAAATGGAATTTAGGGATTTTCTGATACCAATTGTCTCTATTCATTCACAAGAGCCGGGTTTAGGGGCTGATGGAGAGATATAAGGAAGCTGGTTTCACAAGGACAAAGGGTGAGAAGAGGACAAGGAAGAAAGAAAAGAAGAGATAATCCACTGCCTTTGTATTTGTTTAACATTGGATTGGCCTCTTTGGCTTGTATTCTGATGTTCAAGCGTTGGCTCAACCCTGCGTGGAAGCCTCTCCCCTCTAGGACTTCCGCTGGGTTTTAAGGAGATGCTGTAGTCGCGAACACTTCTCCTCGTGTGTGTGACAATTCAACGTGTGATCCATGAAGAAATCCCTATGAAATCTATTGGGAAACAATAGAAATTCATTCCATCAAAACACATCAAAAGGCACACACTTCAATCACAAGCCACATAAAAAGGGCTTGTTGTACCAATGTGCCGTGTTGCTTAGATACACTGCAACCTGTGCTGTCCTCCATGAAGCAACCACTGGCTTTCTGTCAATCAAAGAGGGGATAAAAAAAAACTATGTATTCATTCATAAGGTTCATTATAACTGTATTTAAAGGCACATTAGATAATCGGTCTGTTCCAAATACATACAAGTTGTTGACATCATTAGTTTATTCCTGGACTTATGGTCATGAATGAGGAGTGTGTTGGCTGGGTGTGTGTTGGCTGGGTGTGTGTTGGCTGGGTGTGTGTTGGCTGGGTGTGTGTTGGCTGGGTGTGTGTTGGCTGGGTGTGTGTTGGCTGGGTGTGTGTTGGCTGGGTGTGTGTTGGCTGGGTGTGTGTTGGCTGGGTGTGTGTTGGCTGGGTGTGTGTTGGTGGGGTGTGTGTTGGCTGGGTTTGGTCAGAATGCTGTTTCACACCATCAACATGTTTCTGAACTGTCTGTTTTTCACTTGGGTGGGGTAGCTCACCGATCATTGAGACGTGGTAAGTCACACACACACACACACGCACTTATACACACATAGTCTTATTCACACATAAATCAACATAATTGTACTCGCATTCAAACACACCCTTCCATTCAAACACACCCTTCCATTCAAACACACCCTTCCATTCAAACACACCCTTCCATTCAAACACACCCTTCCATTCAAACACACCCTTCCTCCCACTCGCCCACCCTTCAGCCGTTGTACCTTCCCCAGTACACATTCCTCAGTCGTAATGTGCCTGGTGATTCAGCAGTCTGTTTCTGATTCTGGAGGTAGCTAACAGCATGTCACATTGTCTATTTTCCCTGTGTTGAGAGAGTATGGACAGTGTTGCCCTCCCGAAACTCCTCCCATCTGGCCTTTTTTACGTCCCTCTCGCTCTCTCTCTCTTCATCTCTATCTTTATTCCACCCTCTTGACTATTTCTCTCTCTTTTTGCTTTCCCTCCTTCCCTCTTCTCCTACCCCGCCATCCCCTTCTCTCCTTCCATCTGTATCTTCTCATTCTCTCCTCTTTTTTTTCTCTCATCCCTCTCTCACTTTATCACTGGAGCCTGGACATGAGCCGCACCCTGCTGCCCACTTCTCTGCTGCTCTGCATGACAGACTCACAGCCCACAGGAGAGAGAGAGAGAGACAGAGACAGGGAGGGATGGAGAGAAAATAGAGGGAGGGATAGATAGAGTGGGAGAGAGCAGGAGCTAGGAGAGAGAAGGAGAGAGAAACTGAAGAGGGGAGTTTGAGAAAAAAAAAAAAGGGGTGAAGAGGGTCCACAGTCCCTTTTCCCATCTCTCTCTCTGGCATCACATTATATCAGTCAGACAAGCGTGTCGCTGCCCTGTCCTAGCCCTCTCCCCATTCCACCACTCCTCAAATGACAGCACACAAACTGTCACAGTCAGGGTCACTGTGAAGCAGACATCTGTTGTTTGGTCTGGTATTGTTTTGGGGCCGTTGTCACCTCTCCTGTCACACCCTTTACCTACTGTACCAGACAGTGTCAAATGCTCCCAGAGTGCCTCTTAACCCACATCCCCTAGCCCATCTCCTACTTTCAACTCACCCCCCCCCCCCCCACCACCCAGACTCTACCAAACACTCCCTAAACAAGTTTCTGTCAGATGACCACCTCCCCTCCCTCTCGTACCTCCCTCCACCCTTCCTCAGCAGAGGTGCTCTACCATCGTTGCCTTTGGTCTGACGCCGTATATTTTTTTTAGGAAAACATTTTCTCCCCCTCTTGTTTGTTTTGCTGTGTCTCCCCAGAGAACACTAGGATGAGTGGCATCCTGACCTCACAGACGGAGCCATACGACCTGTCCTCCTCGCGCTCCTTCCAGAGCCTGTCCCACCTACCGCCCACCTACGAGGCCGCCGTCAAGGCCGACCTCAACAGATACTCCTCCCTCAAGAGACTGAGTAGGTCCCGACCACAGCACAGTTCACCATTAGCAGTAACGCTGATAGAGCTGCCACTGCCTCTTTTTAAATGTTCTGCATGTTAAAAATTATACTGCATAAATTACGGCCTGATCTGGCATGTTAAAAATTATACTGCATAAATTACGGCCTGATCTGGCATGTTAAAAATTATACTGCATAAATTACGGCCTAATCTGGCATGTTAAAAGTTATACTGCATAAATAACGGGCTGATCTGGCATGTTAAAAATTATACTGCATAAATTACGGCCTGATCTGGCATGTTAAAAATTATACTGCATAAATTACGGCCTGATCTGGCATGTTAAAAATTATACTGCATAAATTACGGCCTAATCTGGCATGTTAAAAGTTATACTGCATAAATAACGGGCTGATCTGGCATGTTAAAAATTATACTGCATAAATTACGGCCTGATCTGGCATGTTAAAAATTATACTGCATAAATTACGGCCTGATCTGGCATGTTAAAAATTATACTGCATAAATTACGGCCTAATCTGGCATGTTAAAAGTTATACTGCATAAATAATGGGCTGATCTGGCATGTTAAAAATTATACTGCATAAATTACAGCCTGATCTGGCATGTTAAAAATTATACTGCATAAATTACGGCCTGATCTGGCATGTTAAAAATTATACTGCATAAATTACGGCCTAATCTGGCATGTTAAAAGTTATACTGCATAAATAACGGGCTGATCTGGCATGTTAAAAATTATACTGCATAAATTACGGCCTGATCTGGCATGTTAATAATTATACTGCATAAATGACGGCCTAATCTGGCATGTTAAAAATTATACTGCATAAATTACGGCCTGATCTGGCATGTTAAAAATTATACTGCATAAATTACGGCCTGATCTGGCATGTTAAAAATTATACTGCATAAATTACGGCCTGATCTGGCATGTTAAAAATTATACTGCATAAATTACGGCCTGATCTGGCATGTTAAAAATTATACTGCATAAATTACGGCCTGATCTGGCATGTTAAAACTCTGCATTCGTTACTCGGCTCGTTTCTCGACTGGCAAACGTTCATGAGGGATTACACCATATGCCCCTAAAGATGCAACGACACGACACTTTCTCCTGAAAGTGTCATACTATTCATTAGAAGGGCACCAGCGTTCACTACCTTTCCAGAAAGCCTCGACTCTCGAAGGCATAAACAGCGTCTGAATTGAGAGGCCGCAGAAAATAAAAAATGACATGTCGTCCACTCTCCTCCGTAACGTCCGACAAGTCACCGCTTCCTGAAAACCATATACGCCACACTCTCACCGTCTCCCCTTAAACATTTATCTAGAGAGAAGCAGCAATGGCATCAGCCACCCTTTCTTTTAGAGTATTTAACCACATGAATCTCTGATCTGCGCTCTAGCAGCCGCTCTGTAATGATTCAGTGTCCTACGCTGGCTTCTGCAGCCGAATGAGGTCTCATTTCATCATATTGCAGAAGTGTAATGCAAATATTCCTTAAGGCTTGTGTAATCGCATCATAGCTGCCCTGTACTTCACTGTTGGCACGGGAACAAAGGGAGGGATATGAATCTATGGTGCAGGCTACAACTCAAAGTCGGTGCTACTAAAACTCCTGTAAGGGGATTTTTTTTATTCAGACAGCCCACACACACACACACACACACACACACACACACACACCGAGCTCACATGGTGTTTCACTAAACGTTTAACAAAGTAAAGGACCTGAGCCTACAACCGATCTCAACAGCCATCTCTAGAGTGGGTCACCATCATTATACTGATCCTGTCAGCCATCTCTAGACTGGGTCACCATCGTTATACTGATCCTGTCAGCCATCTCTAGAGTGGGTCACCATCATTATACTGATCCTGTCAGCCATCTCTAGACTGGGTCACCATCGTTATACTGATCTCATCAGCCATCTCTAGACTGGGTCACCATCGTTATACTGATCTCATCAGCCATCTCTAGACTGGGTCACCATCGTTATACTGATCCTGTCAGCCATCTCTAGAGTGGGTCACCATCGTTATACTGATCTCATCAGCCATCTCTAGAGTGGGTCACCATCATTATACTGATCCTGTCAGCCATCTCTAGAGTGGGTCACCATCATTATACTGATCTCAACAGCCATCTCTAGAGTGGGTCACCATCATTATACTGATCTCAACAGCCATCTCTAGACTGGGTCACCATCGTTATACTGATCCTGTCAGTCATCTCTAGACTGGGTCACCATCATTATACTGATCCTGTCAGCCATCTCTAGAGTGGGTCACCATCATTATACTGATCCTGTCAGCCATCTCTAGAGTGGGTCACCATCGTTATACTGATCTGATCAGCCATCTCTAGACTGGGTCACCATCGTTATACTGATCCTGTCAGCCATCTCTAGAGTGGGTCACCATTGTTATACTGATCCTGTCAGCCATCTCTAGAGTGGGTCACCATCGTTATACTGATCTCATCAGCCATCTCTAGACTGGGTCGCCATCGTTATACTGATCTCATCAGACATCTCTAGAGTGGGTTACCATCGTTATACTGATCTCATCAGCCATCTCTAGAGTGGGTCACCATCGTTATACTGATCTCAACAGCCATCTCTAGAGTGGGTCACCATCGTTATACTGATCTCATCAGCCATCTCTAGACTGGGTCGCCATCGTTATACTGATCTCATCAGCCATCTCTAGACTGGGTCACCATCGTTAAACTGATCTCATCAGCCATCTCTAGACTGGGTCGCCATCATTATGCTGATCTCATCAGCCATCTCTAGAGTGGGTCACCATCATTATACTGATCTCAACAGCCATCTCTAGAGTGGGTTACCATCATTATACTGATCTCAACAGCCATCTCTAGAGTGGGTCACCATCGTTATACTGATCCTGTCAGCCATCTCTAGACTGGGTCACCATCGTTATACTGATCCTGTCAGCCATCTCTAGAGTGGGTCACCATCGTTATACTGATCTCATCAGCCATCTCTAGAGTGGGTCACCATCATTTTACTGATCCTGTCAGCCATCGTTATACCGATCTCATCAGCCATCTCTAGACTGGGTCACCATCGTTACACTGATCTCATCAGCCATCTCTAGACTGGGTCGCCATCATTATACTGATCTCAACAGCCATCTCTAGACTGGGTCACCATCGTTATACTGATCCTGTCAGCCATCTCTAGACTGGGTCACCATCGTTATACTGATCCTGTCAGCCATCTCTAGACTGGGTCACCATCGTTATACTGATCTCATCAGCCATCTCTAGAGTGGGTCACCATCGTTATACTGATCCTGTCAGCCATCTCTAGAGTGGGTCACCATCATTATACTGATCCTGTCAGCCATCTCTAGACTGGGTCACCATCGTTATACTGATCCTGTCAGCCATCTCTAGACTGGGTCACCATCGTTATACTGATCTCATCAGCCATCTCTAGAGTGGGTCACCATCGTTATACTGATCCTGTCAGCCATCTCTAGACTGGGTCACCATCGTTATACTGATCTCATCAGCCATCTCTAGAGTGGGTCACCATCATTTTACTGATCCTGTCAGCCATCGTTATACTGATCTCATCAGCCATCTCTAGACTGGGTCGCCATCGTTATACTGATCTCAACAGCCATCTCTAGAGTGGGTCACCATCGTTATACTGATCTCATCAGCCATCTCTAGACTGGGTCGCCATCGTTATACTGATCTCATCAGCCATCTCTAGACTGGGTCACCATCGTTAAACTGATCTCATCAGCCATCTCTAGACTGGGTCGCCATCATTATGCTGATCTCATCAGCCATCTCTAGACTGGGTCACCATCGTTATACTGATCTCATCAGCCATCTCTAGAGTGGGTCACCATCATTTTACTGATCCTGTCAGCCATCGTTATACTGATCTCATCAGCCATCTCTAGACTGGGTCACCATCGTTACACTGATCTCATCAGCCATCTCTAGACTGGGTCACCATCGTTATACTGATCCTGTCAGCCATCTCTAGACTGGGTCACCATCATTATACTGATCCTGTCAGCCATCTCTAGAGTGGGTCACCATCATTTTACTGATCCTGTCAGCCATCGTTATACTGATCTCATCAGCCATCTCTAGACTGGGTCACCATCGTTATACTGATCTCATCAGCCATCTCTAGACTAGGTCGCCATCGTTATACTGATCTCATCAGCCATCTCTAGAGTGGGTCACCATCATTATACTGATCTCAACAGCCATCTCTAGACTGGGTCAACATCGTTATACTGATCCTGTCAGCCATCTCTAGACTGGGTCACCATCATTATACTGATCTCATCAGCCATCTCTAGACTGGGTCACCATCGTTATACTGATCTCATCAGCCATCTCTAGAGTGGGTCACCATCGTTATACTGATCCTGTCTCAGGTGTCTCTTGTTATTGTCTACTGTTGATCCACATATGTAACCTACTGGAGAGCTCTTCTTTGTCTACACCCATTCAGCATTGTTCACAGCCTCTTAAGCCTTAGTCACACTCATCTATTTAAGGACTCACATGTGAGGCCATGTGGTAAACACACACTTCATCAAATAAAATCTAAGTTTATTTGTCACATGCACAGGACACATAATGTGTAAACGGTACAGTGACAGTACTGGCATAGAGGCAACATCAAAAACAGAAAGTGTCCAGATAAAAATATTATATTAATATTTTATCATTATTAGATGATGCTTACCCGACACACTTGTCTAAATTGATGGGTCATGTGAAGGAACTGCTATAACCACCCCTCACACACTGAGGATGGGTCACTATTGTCTAGACATGTACACGAAATACAATAGATGGCCGCAATCACCCCCAGACACACCTGGCGAATTTGATGGGTCATGTAATTATCCAGCCGAAGTGCATTCTTTTGTTTAGACATGTAGCTAGCTAGGTAGCTGAATAATGAACCGGCATGGTCCCAACTCATACTACTACCAATACAAACATTGTCATAGCTGTAGTATGAATCTGCAGGTAGCTAAAGCTAACAAACTAAGTTCAATGTTATCTGGCTAACATTAGGCTATAACTAGAAATGCAAATGGATTGCTGATTTGAATAATATTACTACACAGATCATACACTTGACGTTAGCTAGCGAGCCAGCAAGTTAATGTTTGCTAGCGAACAGTATGCTTTAACTTGCAAATAAAAAACAACTTTCTGACTAAATTAGAAACTTATATCTGAAGATGTAGCGAACACTCTTACCCGTATACATGGATGAACGCTTCACGGCAGACTAGAACCCTTTAATTTCATTTAGTTTTATAGCTACATCTTGTTTGGCCAGCGTTGTGTCAAGGTACTCTCGTCACACTGACCGTGGCGTGTGTAGAAAGTAGCCCATCACTTTTCCCAACTGATCTGTCAGTAGGAAAATAACGGCTGTTAAATAGCGCTATTAAAATTCAGGGTATCAATGTTGTTGAGAAAAGTATTCGTATTTATGGATTGAATACGAGTTTGTTATGAAGGCACATGAAAGTTCACATATTCCAGAAGGCATTTATGCCAACAAAAAAAACGAATTTTGATAAAGATTAATGTTTACGTTCAAATGGCTCTCCTGTGAAGTGGTGACGTGCGACATACGCCTAGTTTCCTGAAACGAGTCACATATAAGGAAGGGTGTCATCAATCAAACAATGTTCTACAGTGTGAATCTAACAGAACTGTGTCTGCATATTGATTGGAACATGCTATGTCATTGCTTGGAAAATGTCCGCGCTTGGGAAATGTTCGTTCTTGGGAAAATGTCTCAATGTGTGTTGGCACGTTGAATGTTGTTATCCTGGAAAGCTGTTTCATACAATACACTTTTTTTTTTTTTTTGATTTCAATTTATCAGGGAGTGCTGCAGGACAACCTAGTTCTCGCGACTATGGTCGGGGCCCATAATCCAGCCCAGTGAAAGCTGTAGAATAATCTCTTCCTCTATGTTGAAATGTAAAACTGTCCTCAGCCGATGCCAGCCGGTCTAGCTGTCTTTATCTGCTTGCAAAGCAAATCATTTACAGCAGCAAATATCCAAAAGGCACCATGCAGTTCTCTTTGTTAGTCAGCTAGTGTCTTTCTACTGAAAGATCATGTGGGATAAAGCCCGAGGCTTAATGGTATAATGAAAAAGAAAAAATCTCAGCTTCTACTTATGAATGTAAATTGATGTATACATTCAAAGTACAGCACACAGTGTTTTTACGCACAGTATGTATCAAAAGTAATTTATTCATTATTTTTATCAGAAGATTTTTCAGCCTGAATTGGCCATGCCTTTATCTACATTTGTTCTCTCATCTAAAAATAACTGCTTCAGAATGAAGTCTTATTTTTATTGACTCTTTCATTAATCAGATTTGTATTTAACCGATTCATTGTGATTAGTCTCATTTTCATTATTCATCAGGTAATGTACCTTAGCTAAATCCCTTTGAGCGTCCTGTCATAATTGACGTTTGTGTACAGGTAGCGATCAGCCTGACATTTTTTGTTGTTGTGACCCTATCGTAACTGACACGGCTTGGTGTTCTCTTTCTGGGTTCTGTGTAAAGTGGAGACGTCTTTTGTCATAAATCTATAAATAACGGACAAATGCTATTAACGTTCACCTTCCATCTCACTCTAGCAGTAATACATTCAAAAGAGAAAGTGAGAAAGAATAGAGACTCCCAAGGACATCAACTGTCCAGTGACGTCTCTCAGTATGTCTTTATGGGGGTGAACTTTAAAAATGTATATTTTGGAAATTTTATGCCGCAGCTTTACTTAGTGTGTGTGTGTGTGTTTGTGTGTCTGTGCGTGTAGCGCACGTGCTTGTGTGTGTATGTGTGACTATGTCGAATCTCTACGCATGACTAATGATTGATGCATGGTTCCCAATGAGTCTGCTGCTTAATACATACATGGTGTGAGGGTGTGATATCACACATCCTTCCAAGACAATCTGGAGGCATGAACATGCACTATATATGCAGAAGAATGTGGACACCCCTTCAATTTAGTTGATTCGGCTATTTCAGCCCCAACCGTTGTTAACAGGTGTATAAAATCAACTACACAGCCATGAAATCTCCATACACAAAGATTGACAGTAGAATGGTCTTACTGAAAAGCTCTGTGACTATCAATGTGGCACTGTCATAGGATGCCACCTTTCCAACAAGTCAGTTCGTCACATTTCTGCCCTGCTAGAGCTGCCCTGGTCAACTGTACGTGCTGTTATTGTTAAGTGGAAAGGTCCTGGAGCAACAACTGCTCAGCCACGAAGTGGTAGGCCCACACAAGCTCACAGAACGGGACTGTGCTGAGGTGCGTAGCGTGTAAAAATTGTCTGTCCTCAGTTGCAAGACTCACAACCCAGTTCCAAACTGCCTCTGGAAGCAACGTCAGCACAATAACTGTTCCTTGGGAGCTTCATGAAATGAGTTTCCATGACCGAGCAGCCGCCCACAAACCTAAAATCACCATGCGCAATGCCAAGCGTCGGCTGTGAAGCGTGTTGTACCACCTCTTGAGCAGTGGAAACGCGTTATCTTACAATTACATTCTAGACGATTCTGTGCTTCTAACTTTGTGGCAACAGTTTGGGGAAAGCCCTTTCCTGTTTCAACATCACAATGCCCCCCGTACACAAAGCGAGGTCCATACAGGAATGGTTTGTTGAGATCAGTGGGGAAGAACTCGACTGGCCTGCGCAGCAATGTTCCAACATCTAGTGGAAAGCTTTCCCAAAAGAGTTGAGGCTGTTATAGCAGCAGGTGTCCACATACTTTTGGTCATGTAGTGTATTTCCTGACCTGTTCTTGTTCACAACCACTATCCGTGTTCTGTTTGATAATGTATGAACATGCAGCATTTTCATCTTAAGAACTTTTGGTGTCATTTAAAATTATTTTCACATGAATGGCATCCTCTTTGTGTATGACATTTCTGTCTGGTGCATGCTGTATGACACTGTTTGTTTACAGACTTTTACACAACCTTTGGAAAGTTCATGCCCTCAGCCAGAAACACTGGTAGAATCACAGATGGGGCCGAGATTCTAGAAAGGTTGTACATCACATGTAATATCCTCTGACTCTTCAGTCCCTCTGTTCTCTGAGCATCTCCAGTCCCTCTATTCTCTGAGCAACCTACAGTCCCTCTATTCTCTGAGCAACCTCCAGTCCCTCTATTCTCTGAGCAACCTTCAGTCCCTCTATTCTCTGAGCAACCTTCAGTCCCTCTATTCTCTGAGCAACCTCCAGTCCCTCTATTCTCTGAGCAACCTTCAGTCCCTCTATTCTCTGAGCAACCTCCAGTCCCTCTGTTCTCTGAGCAAACTTCAGTCCCTCTATTCTCTGAGCAACCTTCAGTCCCTCTATTCTCTGAGCAACCTTCAGACCCTCTATTCTCTGAGCAACCTTCAGTCCCTCTATTCTCTGAGCAACCTTCAGTCCCTCTATTCTCTGAGCAACCTTCAGTCCCTCTATTATCTGAGCAACCTTCAGTCCCTCTATTCTCTGAGCAACCTTCAGACCCTCTATTATCTGAGCAACCTTCAGTCCCTCTATTCTCTGAGCAACCTTCAGTCCCTCTTTTCTCTGAGCAACCTCCAGTCCCTCTATTCTCTGAGCAACCTTCAGTCCCTTTATTCTCTGAGCAACCTTCAGTCCCTCTATTCTCTGAGCAACCTTCAGTCCCTCTATTCTCTGAGCAACCTTCAGTCCCTCTATTCTCTGAGCAACCTCCAGTCCCTCTATTCTCTGATCAACCTTCAGTCCATCTATTCTCTGAGCAACCTTCAGTCCCTCTATTCTCTGAGCAACCTTCAGTCCCTCCATTATCTGAGCAACCTTCAGACCCTCTATTCTCTGAGCAACCTTCAGTCCCTCTATTCTCTGAGCAACCTTCAGTCCCTCTATTCTCTGAGCAACCTTCAGTCCCTCTATTCTCTGAGCAACCTCCAGTCCCTCTATTCTCTGAGCAACCTCCAGTCCCTCTATTCTCTGATCAACCTTCAGTCCATCTATTCTCTGAGCAACCTTCAGTCCCTCTATTCTCTGAGCAACCTTCAGTCCCTCCGTTATCTGAGCAACCTTCAGACCCTCTGTTCTCTGAGCAACCTTCAGTCCCTCTATTCTCTGAGCAACCTTCAGTCCCTCTATTCTCTGAGCAACCTTCAGTCCCTCTATTCTCTGAGCAACCTTCAGTCCCTCTATTCTCTGAGCAACCCTTTATTCTTCTCTTTTGTTTTTCATTTTTCTCTCTTTTCCTCCTACTCTCTCTTTACCTTCTCCCTTCCTCTTTCTCTCTCCTAATCCACCTGTTCTGTGTCTTTCGTCTTGCTGTCTCTCCTCAGCGGATAAAGATGTCGACGACTACTACACCCGCAAGCGTCACCTCCCTGACCTGGCAGCCAGAAGCACCCTGCCCTTACACGTCATTAAAATGAACCAGGAACAGGTACGGCATCTACATTGTAAAACATTTCCTGTAAAATATACAATAACTCACTGGCAGCAATTGGCCAGTAAGTTACTGTAATGTATTTTACAGTACAGCTACGGTAATATATTTGATGTTAATCCATGTTACAGTACCAAAAATGTTACAATAATCTAATTTCCAGTATATTACTGGAATTACCCACGCAGCGGCATATTACCCAGTGTTCTTTGCAAGTTTTCATTTTTACATTTTGGACATTTAGCAGG
The DNA here is from genome assembly GCF_057628025.1 of Oncorhynchus mykiss. Classification (NCBI taxonomy): domain Eukaryota; kingdom Metazoa; phylum Chordata; class Actinopteri; order Salmoniformes; family Salmonidae; genus Oncorhynchus; species Oncorhynchus mykiss. Next base: position 8,458,054 of record NC_143037.1, on the reverse strand, counting down.
TGCCGTTGTCCTTAGCAACTTACATTCCACCAAGGTTGATAAAGAAAAAACGAATCACAGTCATAGTAAATAAAATGTATCTGTAGTCGTTACTGACAATGTTACTGTAGTTAGGGATACATTGGTCTTCAAAATAATTGTAATTACAACAAGATATCTTACGATAAATCTCTGACCATCTCTGTATAGTGCCAATACAATACTGAGATATTCACATTAACTTAATGCCAGAGCAATGAAACACAGTAAAAGTGAATATTAAATCACAAGAAAAATATTTCTACAGTAGTTTACTGTAATTGCAAAGGATTAGAGCAAGCAGGTTGGCGGTAAGAATTAGCATATTACAGCATATTAATGAATACTAGGTGTTTTACATCACTTGCACTTCTAGAGGCCTAAACAAAGGCTTCCAAACTGGATGTGATTACAGGACAGAACAGATAATATGGACATGGGTAAATATTCAACCATTAAAAGGCTGAAGACCCACTACCACTCTGATCTGTTCTCTATATACTGAACATGTCATTGCTAGGGAACTACCACCACATATCAGTTCAATTGGTACAGCTTTCTCACTAACGGGTACAAGAAATATAGCCACTTACAAAGCACGCTTTAAAATATGTTAATGCCCCAATACTTACAGTACGCTGAAGTAAATATATAGCAAACCAGCAATACAGTACTTTCGTTGAATTGTTCGTTGAATTGTTTGTTGAATCGTTGAATTGGATTGAAAATAAAATCAGTAATTGCTAATAGTGAATGTTTAATTATATATTACACTACACCAACTAATATTTGGTGTTTTACATCACTTGCACTTTAACAAAGACTTCTATATCGACTTCAGAGCAAAAGGACATGACTAAACATTCCACCATTAAAGGGTTGAGACTTGCTGCCACTCTGATCTGTCCCCCATATAAACGTAATTATTAGGGAAACACTACCACATATCACTTCAGTTGGTACAGCACACTAACTAACGGTTGCAACAAATATAGCATCTTACAAGGCATTAAAATATGTTCATGAGACAGAGACTCTTTCCCCGCTCCCAATTTTCCCATAATTAATACTGTAAAACAGATTTAAAGTATTTTACTGTGCATGCTACAGTGTTTTACTGTAGGAATTACAGAAAGGTCTTACAATGTGCTTTAAAATAAATGTATAGTATTTTACTGTACATGCTACAGTGTTTTACTGTTGAAATTACAGAAAGGTCTTACAATGTGCTTTAAAACAAATGTATAGTATTTTACTGTACATTATACGGTAATCTACTGTATTCAATAAAAAAATACAAAAACAGCGAATAGTGTACGTATTTAGATGGAGATGCAGTCTATTTACGCAGTGGTGCTGTTTAGTTAACGCAGTTGCAAAAGTCCGAAGACATTGAATACATCAACAGTTGACTATCTTCACCCCTTCCTCCAGCAGCAGCAGCTCCAGAGCCAGCCCCCCCAGACCCAGGTGTCCCAGGCCCCACCCCAGCAGCCCCAGGCGCAGCAGGCCCCCAGGAGACAGAGGCCTCCTCGTGTCCAGAGGGCCATGTCCCAGGACCGGGTCCTGTCCCCAAACAGAGAACCCCAGCCAGACTACCAGGGCATAGGGATGACTCGGCAAGGAGGACGTATCCTGTCTGATGAGCAGCTACTGTCTGCCGAGAGGCTGAGGTCCCAGGAACGCCTGATGTCCCAGGACCGGCTGTACTCCAAGGACCGCATGTACTCCAAGGACAGGCTGTTACAATCTCAAGACCACATGTACCCGAAAGACCGCCATTTCTCCCAAGACCGCCTGTACTCCCAAGACCGCCTCTACTCCCAAGATCGCCTGTACTCCCAGGATCCTTTGATCTCGCCGGACAAAATGATGATGTCGCTGAAGCGCGCGTCCGGCGGTTTCCGGGGCAACAACGACAAGTCGATGTCGCACGCCATCTCGCACCCGGATGTGTTCATGCCCACGACACCGCTCATGGACCACTACAAGATGACAAAAATGCACCCCCATCCCAGTGCCTCGAGCAACGCAGGGGCGGCAGGAGGAGCAGGAGCAGCGGGACACTCCAACACGCTAGCCATGAACCACACGACTAATAAGAGACAGCAGTTTGCCTCCAGAAGGACCCACACTGTGGAGCAGCTCCACTACATCCCCCAGCAGCACTACCGCACAGGCAGCAAGACCGAAGTGACTGTTTAACGCTAGCTAGCATGCTAACGGATAGCTTGGGAGTGAGTCAGCAGAGAATACTAACATCTCATCGCTAGTTTATACATGCGCCTTTTAACAGACACTTTTATCCAGTGACTTACTGTGTGCATACATTTTTATGTATGGGTGGCCCCAGCGGGAATCAAACCAACGACCCTTTGTGTTGGGGGAGTATGTGTGTGTGGGGGGGAAAGGGATGGGAAAAGACTGCCGACTATAACAGGACGATAATTGTATGATTTTAAGTCAAACAAAAGGTACACTCACATTTTTTTGCATTTTCAGACTTCACCAGTTCGAAGAGTGGTACTGTACTGTAAGAGACTAGAGTTCTTCAGTAGACACAAACCCCACTAAGACTGAGTCAGCTGTGGTAGTGTGCTGTGAAATTGGCAAACTACTCTACTGTTGTTCCTGTTACGCCCTAAGCACCAGCTCCCCTTGTCCACCACAATCTGGGTGTGATTCATATGAGGGGACATGGGCTATTTGAGAATAGAGAGGCTCAGGCAGCCAACACATCTCTTATTCTAGAAACTTCTACTACATTGGTAAAACACCAGGACTGATCCAATCAATGTCTCCACAACTTCTGTTGTTGAGAGACACAACACAACCACAGGTGATGGAACCAGGATGACCCTGTAATAACTTTATAAATATATAAATGTAAAAAACGACCGTTTGTAACTCCAGTCTTACTCATAGCTATCAATCAAAACCAATGTTAGACAAGTGTTCCATTTCTAAAAATGAAGAAGTGGTTTTAAAAAGTGGTTTTAAAAAGCACAATCAATTAATGAGATTTTGTGTTTCTGTTCAGTTGTTTCATAAGTTTGATCGCTGATGGCTAGTTCGTAGATGATTGTAAATAAGCTATAATTCTAAAGGCAGTAATATGGACCAGTCTGTACCAGTTGGCTTTTGTATTAGGCTGTCTAATGTTTTCAGTAGATTCTGAACAAGTTGTAAACCACCACTGTTTCGTGATAAGTTCAGACTAGAAAACCCACTTAACCAAGCATTTGACAGGATAAATGAATACTATAACTATGTTTGTAGATTGAGAATGAATGTGAAAGAAAGAGAATGAATGTGAAAGAAAGAGAATGAATGTGAATGAATGAGAATGAATGTGAATGCATGTGAATGAATGAGAATGAATGTGAATGAATGTGAATGAATGAGAATGAATGTGAATGAATGAGAATGAATGTGAATGAATGAGAATGAATGTGAATGAATGAGAATGAATGTGAATGAATGAGAATGAATGTGAATGAATGTGAATGAATGAGAATGAATGTGAATGAATGAGAATGAATGTGAATAAATGAGAATGAATGTGAATGAATGAGAATGAATGTGAATGAATGTGAATGAATGTGAATGAATGTGAAAGAAAGAGAATGAATGTGAATGAATGAGAATGAATGTGTTGTTCATTAAAAAAATATATACCACTGTTCATATTTGGATGTAGAATGTGTTCCATTGACTTCTATGAGAAGCTGGACAACATGGTGACTGATTATAATTGTTGTTGCAGTAGGGTCAAAATAAACCATCCATATTTTTTTAAACAGGCAACACTATTCTGGAACAACTATATTTGTGCTCTGGTGGTTGACGTGTGTGAAAAATGATATGCTGTATGTTATTATATAGTTAAATGGTACAGCTGACATATGACTCATCCATACCTGCATGAGTTTGAAAGGGCAGTGAGTGAGAGCTGAAGGTGGGGTTTTTGGACACTTTATAAGGAAGGCAAGAAAGCTTCCTTGCCTGTACATGTTCAATCAAGTGATATTTTATATATTAAAGGGAACGCAAATTATAGGTAGGATAACGTTTTTTCTCACGACAACTGTGACCTTGTTTTTCTCAGCAGGGGTCACACTTATCCCTATCATACAGTATGTCACCCTGACAGGCAGCTTTACATGACAGCCTTACCGCGATAAGAAATGTGCCACAGACGCAGGCAACCGGAGTACTTTACCACTGGCATCTGAATTAATATCTCTGACTTTAATGTTATTTCAGCTCTATTTCAGACCTTGTTGAAATTCATTGAACTCCTGTGGACGCGAAGGCCAATTCTCACAGCAAACAAAGCGGCCCCCACAAATACAAAATATTTTCAATTTGCACCCGATCCTCTAACCCAGGGATGTCAAACTCATTCCACGGAGGGCCTAGCGTCTGCAGGATTGTGATTTTTCTTTTCATTTAAGCCCACAGCAACCAGGTGTGGGGAGTTCCTTACTAATTAGTGACCTTAATTCATCAATCAAGTAAAAGGGAGGAGTGAAAACCCTCAGACACTCGGCCCTCCGTGGAATGAGTTTGACACCCCTTAACCCATCAGCATTTAGATGAAAATATGACGCTCCAATCAAAGGGAATCTATGGATGGGAGAGTCAGCTGGAAAAGGTAGACCTAAGAAGGCCAGGCGGGCGGGTACAGGGACCGAAGGTATCTCCACTGTGAGAAAAGGGAATCGGGCCAACTACAAGGCTTTCTGTAAAATAATCAAGAGCTTTCAAACTGTCTCCACATGTGAAAACGCAGTGTCTGTCTCGTTCCACAATACAATACTTCTCATTATTTCACTCCAGTTTTAATGCTGACAAGGTTGAGAGCAGACAGAGGACTTTTATGTTCTTGAAATATTTAGTTTAAGCTGTCGTTGCTTTTCCATTTGTTCATGTTCCTTTGTCGTTCCTGTTCTGTCCTCAGAGAGAATTATTGTCATTGTCATTATTGTCATTTGAAGGGCAAAGAAGGAGACCAGTTTGGGCTGCAATCCACGGAAACGCTCACATGTCCTACAACAAACTGACACCTTCCTCTCCTCAACCCACACAGTAAATATGATAACCAATGAAGGATATGAGTGAGAAACACATAGATCTCCATATTTCACATATTCCAAGTAAAAGTATTTGTTGAGTTAGCATTTTGACCATGTAATTCTATTAGTTTAGTAATGAAATCCTTTAAATGTTCCCGCTCTCCTTCACACACCTCTATGAAGACCTGCAGGCCTATGCCAATCTATGTTGTGGATATCTGTGTAATACTGCTTTCAGAAGGATCTTTGCTGCAGTTTTTTTAATTTATTTTTTTTTACCTCTAATCCATCTGCAAACTAGTCAATAAAGGTTGAGCTGACGGGATCTCCACTCCCAGAGAGGGACTGACATCTACTTTGGCTCTGATCTGACATATCGTATTGGCATCTTAGTGGGGATCTTAGCTAAAACTCAATACACAGCGATACGATGATGATAGCAAGATTTAAAATGTTTATTCTCTACAATAAACAGGCTTGAAGTGTCCATGTGAACAGGCCAAATATTCAAGTCCATATTCTTTGAGGAAAAAATAGGAACTGCCATCAACTGAAAAATACCTGGGGAATAAACATGGAATGTTATTTTTAATAGATCGCTTCTACGATGAAAATGTTGCTTTTAAATCCTTCATTCCAACCGTATCTCCCTCAAAAACAAGGTTCCAGAATCAATATCTCTCACTCTTGATAATCCTCCAATTGGAGAGACAGCTAACAGACGTTTGTTTTATGACAGACGCCAGATCCAGATGCACATTTAATTAGTAGCTCATCAACTCCGTCAGAGTTAATTACCCGAGGTCTGAGCCCAGCGAGCAACCACACCAACGCCTTGTTCACACTGCAGGCCTTAATGCTCAAATCAGTGTTGTTTTTCAAATCTGTTTTGGAGTACTGACTGTTCAAATTTGTGTGTAATTCAGACAGCAGTCATTTGCTGACATGGCTATGCTAGTTGTCATAGTAACGATGGGTGTGCGCACAGTGGCGTAGGCTGATTGGTGGGTGTGCGTGTGCTTCCTATCACTCAGAAGTTATGTATCAAACTAAGGTGATAACAACGCTTGCCATGGACGTTTCCCAGTCTCAGTTTGAATGTTCTAAATCATAGTGTTAGAACAATTTTAAAGCCTCAAAGAACAAGATGATCCAACTTTCAAAACGAGTCCTTTTTTGCCACATCAGTCAACTATCTTGCTAGCTAGCTGTTTCTCGTTCCAGCATTTTCACTCATTTGTTTGTAAACAATTAACAAGCTATTTGGCTACCACATGTTCTTGTAGAACTGTCAACAGAGTAGCTAGCAAGCAACACTATATGCCAAATGTCACGTTCCTCGTCGGTGGAGGAGGAAGACAGCCGTTACAGAAACACCCACCACCAAAGGACCAAGCAGCGTGGTTACGGGTAGCAGCAGCGATCTCAGAACTCCTGGTCATGGGAGGAGATTCTGGACGGCAAGGAACCCTGGGCACAGGCTGGAGAATATCGCTGCCCCAAAGCTGAGCTGGAGGCAGCGAAAGCCGAGAGGCGGAGGTATGAGGAGGCAGCACGGCAGCGCGGCTGGAAGCCCGAGAGGCAGCCCCAAAAATGTATTGGGGGGGGACACGTGGAGTCAGGTAGGAGACCTGCGCCAATTCCCCGTGCTTACCGTGGAGAGAGAGGGACCGGGCAGGCACCGTGTTATGCCGTGAGGTGCACGGTGTCCCCGGTGCGCAGGCATAGCCCGGTGCGGTACATAGCAGCGCCTCGTATCGGCAGGGCTAGGTTGGGCATCGAGCCAGGTGCCATGAAGCCGGCTCAACGCATCTGGTCTCCAGTGCGTCTCCTCGGGCCGGGGTACATGACACCAGCCCTACGCATGGTGTCCCCGGTTCGCCGCACTGGCCTGGCTACGGGGAGCATTCAGCCAGGTAGGGTTGGGCAGGCTCGGTGCTTGAGACCTCCAGTGCGCCTTCACGGTCCGGTCTATCCGGTGCCACCTCCACATACCAGCCCTCCGGTGGCAGCCCCCTGTACCAGGCTGTCTCTCCGTCTCCTCCCTACAGGTGCTCCCGCCTGTCCAGCACTGCCAGAGACTTCCTTCTGCCCAGCGCTGCCAGAGTCTCACGTTTGTCCTGAGCTACCAGAGTCTCCCATCTGTCCTGAGCTGCCAGAGTCTCCCGTCTGTCCTGAGCTGCCAGAGTCGCCCGTCTGTCCTCAGCTGCCAGAGTCGCCCGTCTGTCCTGAGCTGCCAGAGTGGCCCGTCTGTCGTGAGCTTCAGAGTCACCCGTCTGTCCTGAGCTGCCAGAGTCGCCAGTCTGTCCGGAGCTGCCAGAGTCGCCCGTCTGTCCGGAGCTGCCAGAGTAGCCTGTCAGTCAGGAGGTGCCAGAGCCGCTTGTCAGTCAGGAGGTACCAGAGCCGCCCGTCAGCCAGGAGCTGCCGGAGCCGTCCGTCAGCCAGGAGCGGCCAGAGCCGACCGTCAGTCAGGAGCTGCTGGAATAACCCGTCACTCCGGTGCTGCCGGAGTCGTCCTTCACTCCGGCGCTGCCGGAATCTCCTGTCCATTCGGGACCCCAGTCCGAGGTCGGCGGCGAGGGTCGCCGCTCGAAAGAGGCCATGTATGCGGTTGAGGAGGCGGACAAAGACTATGGTGGAGTTGGGTCCACGTCCCGCGCCAGAGCCGCCACCGCGGACAGACACCCACCCAGACCCTCCCCTATAGGTTCAGGTTTTGTGGCCAAAAACGGAGTCCGCACCTTTGGGGGGAGTACTGTCACGTTCTGACCTTAGTTCTTTTGATTTGTCTTTGTTTTAGTATGGTCAGGGCGTGAGTTGGGTGGGTTGTCTATGTTCCGTTTCAATGTTGTGTTTACGTTTGGCCTGGTATGGTTCTCAATCAGAGGCAGGTGTCGTTAGTTGTCTCTGATTGAGAATCATACCTAGGTAACCTTTTCCCACTTGTGTTTTCGTGGGTGTGTATTTTCTGTGTCTGTGTGTTCCACACGGAACTGTTTCGGTTGGATATTTCACGTGTCGTTTATTGTTTTGTTTCAGTGTTCGCTTGTTTTAATAAAGAGCATGAACACGTACCACGCTGCGCATTGGTCCTCCAATCCTTACTACTCGCCGGGGGAGGAAGACAGCCGTTACACCAAATAAGTCTAATTTGACCGTTCACACATGTCACATGGCCAGGAATCAGATTTCTATCTGACATCAAACCACCAACGAAGGTGTTTTGAAATGTGGCTTGAAATATCCAATTCCATGTGCTTTTTGGCTTTTCAGGCTGTAGGAAAATGAACAGGTTCGAACCAGATAAGCCGCAAAATTTGATTTGATTCACTTCAAACTGCTAATTTGAACACGGTTTAAGGGCTGGATTCAATCAGATTGACATCTGCATAATGTTGATTTGGGGGTGTTGGAGGTGGAACTGCATTAAAAGGATCTGCCCCTTTTTTGAAATGTTCATCTAAAATGACATACCCAAATCTAACCGCCTGTAGCTCAGGCCCTGAAGCAAGGATATGTATATTCTTGGTACCATTTGAAAGGAAACACTTTGAGTTTTGTGGAAATGTATATGGAATGTAGGAGAATATAACACAATAGAACTGGTAAAAGATAATACAAAGAAAAAAACAACCGCTATAATGTATTATTCCAGCACAGGTGCAATTTACATATTGGCCACAAGGTGGCAACAGTGTATGTGCAACGTTTTAGACTGATCCAATGAAACATTGCATTTCAGCATTTTGTATCAGACTGCCCAAATGTGCCTAATTTGTTTTTTTTTATAAC